>NW_006262201.1:5490649-5675209 GCF_000493195.1 Citrus x clementina
AGGAAATCAACTTATGCTTGTTAAATCCCTCAAATATGGATAACAAAGGCAACCTTTACATTTTAAGAAGCTGTAATCTGGTTTGTGTTTAAATAATTTCTCATAGGGAGACACAAACTTTAGCACAGGGGTAGGCAATCTATTTATGTGATAAACTGCAGTGTGAATAGCATCCCACCAAAACCTAAAGGGCAGATCAGCTTGAGCTAATAATGTCAATCCCAATTCTACTATATGTCTATGCTTTCTCTCAACCAAACCATTCTGATGGTGAGTATATGGACATGAATGTCGAAATATGATCCCATTTTGATTCAAGAAATCAGTGAACACTCTATATTCTCCCCCCCAGTCAGATTGCAACATCTTGACTTTAGCACTGAACTGGTTTTCTACTTGGAGTTTAAAAAGTTTAAAGACTGCAAAAGCATCTGACTTAAGCTTGAGAGGGTAAATCCAAGTGTATCTACTGTAGTCATCCACAAAACTGATATAATATTTGTACCCATTCCTAGAAACAGTAGGTGAAGGCCCCCAAATGTCAGTATATACCAGTTCCAGAACTTGTGTACTTAAATTTTCTCATCATCGTTCATTGGTTTTCCAATGGCTGCCAACTTGTCGCTGAGGCCCTTGAATTTCTTAAGAAATTCATCAAGCTTGGAAGATCCTTTCTTTAGAGAATAAAGGCTATCTTTTAGCCATGTTTCTTACTCCTTAGTTGCAGGCAGCATGATCTCTTCAACAGTGAGCCAGATTTCTTGGGCTGTCTGCAAGCCGATAACCATGCTCAACACGTCTTCATTCATCATACTTCTAAGCCAAGTTATGAGAAGTCCATCATTATTTTTCCACATGAGAAAATCTAGATTATTTATCTCCTTCCCCTCTTGCTCTATCATCTTCCGTGGAGTCTTAACATCAACTATATGGTGATTTAGCCCAAGGGTAAATATAAGTGGTTGAACCTGAGAACTCCAAAGAAGATAATTTTCGGTGTTGAGTTTGATTGGAACAAAACTCGAACACTGATGGAAAGATTGAAGGGATAGGGATGGTTATGAATTTGAACTTGAAGCCATGAGGCTCTGATACCATAAAAATAATTGAGATGCTTAAATATGGTGAAAATAGTAATTGTTTTTGTCTCTTAATTCAATTGCTTGAAGTTTACAAATATATAAAGACGTTTAAGATGCTGTAAAAGGAAGGACAATATTTATAATAATTATAATAATCAACTAGCCGTTGTGATGAATCCACCATGACATATGCTGCTATATTTTGCATTCATTATGGCTTAGACGAGATGTTGGAATTCCTTTTGCTATGGCTGTACAAACTACGATATTTGTGCTTGTGACTTGTCCTTATCAATCGCTACAGTAAGTTGTAAATTAATATATACAATATAGTCTTTGACCCGACATATATATTCCCTTGATTTGCGGACAATAAAAGTTTTAAGTTATTCTAGTATTACGTGTCGTAATATATATGTATATTGGAAAATTTTCCAATTCACGGTCTTAAAGTGTGGAAAAGTCTAAGAAATATTTAAAATTGTGTAGTTTTAAAGTTTAATTTCATAATGTTATTAAACCTAATGGTTTTAAAACTTTCCTGAATTTTCAAATACTTTAAAATTTCAAACAAAAAAACTACTACATACATACATACATACATACATATATGTATACACACACACATATATATATGTCTATATATATGTATGGATGTATGCATATATATATATATATATATATATATATATATGCAGGGAAAGGATTAGTGGCTCCTTAAAATTACACTTATTCTTAACACTATTTTTTGACCTTGGAATAGGATTGGATGTAACTAATTATATTGACTATATTTATAAGTAATTGATAATATATATTTTTTGGCTTTGATTTTCTCCCTCCAGTTTACTCGTTCCTTAATTCAATTTCTTTAATCTCTCTGTCATCTTCTTCACGGTTTCACAGTATAACAAAAGCTTGTTGCAAAGAAAATAGAAAACTGCAGATTGCTTCAAAAAGCGATAGTTTTTATGCTTCTTTTTTGAAAAAAAAATATTTATTTTCAATCTCTATTATTATAAAATTAAACACAGTGAAACTTTAGAAGAAAAAGCTTCGTTTCATATGCTGGCTTGTAAATAGTAAATCACAAATATTATGCACGCTTAAGTAGCCATTACTGATCTATAATTTTAGTTGTTTGTGGAACTGTGGATCAATTAATATTGGCTTAAATAAAAATCAATGATTTTTGTTGAAAAAGTATTTTCCCATTAGTACACTTGAAGATCGATCATTGCATATGTCTTTCAATAAAACAAGAAGTTCTTCAACTTCAAGTTAGCTGATTTTACTAGAATTCTATTACTAACGCATGAAAATATTGTCAATAGTTTGGAAGTGAAACAATTAATGAGAAGATGAAACAAAACACAAAGCAAGATATAAGTTAAAGAATAAAAAAAAAAAAAACTATGGATCGAAAGGGAAAATTCTATAATTCTGTAATGAAGATTATAGCATCAATACTGTGATAAACATAAATATTGTAAATTACGCATAGAACTACTAAATTTAAAGTAAAACCAGTAAATTCATACAAGATTATTGATTATTTAAAAAATTATCACTATTTCTACATAATTCTAGTGAAAAATATTTTATTTATTTACAAAAATATTTTCATTTAATTAAACACAGAAAAAAAAACTCATTAATTAAACAAAGAAATTGTACTAAAAAAAGTAGAATAAGTTTATTAAATTGGTTTAACCATAAAATTCTATATTTGTTCTAGGACATTTGTATACTTTTTTTTCTCATTTTCTATAATAATATATATTTATGACACATGTTACTTAAGCGCAATTATTTATTTTGATGTGGATCAAGCAAAAAAATAATTAAAAAATATTCTTATATTACTAGACACATATATGATATATCAATAAAATTAGATATAATTTTGAGTATTATGCATACTTCATGTGGTTTTAAACTTTTTGTTTGTGCTTAGAGACCATTTAGGATTGTTCTTGAGGAAGTGTAGAAAGAAGCAAAATAAACTCATCTTACAACAACTATGAAAGATATTAAAATAATATTTTTTTCAAAATCCGATTTTGAGAATAAATTTGATCTTTAATAAAACATCACATGTATTACACAAATGCAAAGCTAGCATTATTCAATTAAAAAAAATCAATAAATATATAAGTTAATAAACATCTCGTGCCTCGTAATTTTTAACTACCAAAGACACCTCAAAATGTTGTCGTTTTATTCTGCTGAGTTTGATTCACCAATAACCTTCACAATCCAGAAGAACAAGAAAAACAAGTGCTTTTAATATATTTAATGATGATTCAAGGAAGATTGTTGGTGATTCTATCATTAGACAGGTGGCCAAGGAGAAGACTGTTGGAGGCTTATGGGAAAATTTGAAAGTCTTTCCATGACTAAACCTTGGCAAATAGACTCTACATCAAAAAAAGGATGTTTACTCCAAGAATGGTTGAGGGGCTTATCTCCTGAACAACACATAGTTGAATTCAATTAGGTATATTATACCTTGGAAATAATTGATGAAGGATTAGATGATGAGGGTAAAGCTCTTCTTTTAGTTAGTTCCTTGCCTAAGTCATATGAAAACTTTGTTAATGCTTTGATGTATGGAAGACAAACCTTGACTCTTGATGAAGTTAAGGTTGCTCTTAAGTTAAGGTTTCTCTTAACACTAGGGAGTTACAAGGAAAAAAAATGTTATAGAGAACGGTACTAGTGAGGGGTTGACACTAAGGGGTTGATATGATAATAATGATGAAAAACAAAAGAAATAAGGGAAACATAAGAACAAATCTAGGGCCTAGAAGTGCTTTCAATGTTAGAAGAAAGGCTATTTCAAGAAAGATTGTCCTGGGAGGAAGAATAAGCCTAAACATTTAAAGAATCAAAGTGGTGATACAATTATAGTGGAAGAGGAAGTATATGAGTCAGTAAGTGTATGTATAGCAACAAATAACAACGAAAAAGGTAAATGGATCTTGGATTTAGGATGCACCATTCATATGAGTCCTTTCATTGATTGCTTTATAGAGTAGCGTGTTCGCATTAAAAAAAAATGAGAGCAACCACATCTCAGAAAGACTGCATAGACATGCACTCACACACATAATAATAATAATAATAATAATAATAATTCTCTGGTGAGGATATCCTCATTTTAACAAAGTGAGAATATTATTAACAGACAATAAAACACAATTTCCAATGTAATAAAATTTATAATTTTTTTTATTTTAATGTGCAGAATGCCCTCAATAGAGAATGACTATATATATATATATATATATATATATATATATATATATATATATATATATATAATGAGGCTAATGCAATTTAATCTAATCCAGTCTAATATTAATTGTTTGTGTAATTTAATTAGCATATTAAATATAGCCTAAAGAATTAAAAAAAGCAAAAGTGACTCAATGTGGCAAACTTGTTTGGTTAATCAACAACCAAAAAGACTTGGAGAAAATTGAGAACAAACAATAGAGAACAATATTAGTGGATTACGGTCTATGGATCATGATGAAAAGCATTTTTGTGACCATACATGAAGCAACTTAAGGCTTAAGTATGTTGTCACTATTTTTTATATATTGCAGAATACCTAGAAAGCCCTAAGGTGAAGTAATGATGGGAAATAATGCCATGTGCAGAGTCACCGATATAGGAAATGTAAGGCTTATGATGCATGATAAGACCATGTTGGAGATTAAATATGTCAGGCACGTATCTAATTTGAAAAGAAATTTGATTTCTTTGGGAATGTTTGACCAAATAGTCTAGAGCAAAAGGCTTAAATCATATAACCTAAGGGTAATGAATGGCTCTAAAATTAAAATAAAAGGTACTAGGAAGAATAGTGTATATGTTCTGGATAGTGAAGTAATAGTTGGTGAATCTAGAATCACTATTGATAGTAATATTGATAAAACCAAACTATAGCATCTTAGGCAAGGACATATGAATGAAAGGGATCTCAAAGAACTTGAAAGACAGTGTGTATTAGGTAGGGATAAGATTGAAAGTATAGGTTTATGTAAAGACTAAGTGTTAGGGAAATCTAAAAGAGCTAGCTTTAATAGATTCGTCTAAAAGTAAAAAAATATTCTAGACTATATACACTCTGACCTTTGAAGACCAGCTTAAGATCTATCCTTCAGTGGAAACAAATACTTTGTGAACTTCACTAATAACTTTTCAAGAAAAGTCTAGACCTATGTTTTGAAAAATAAGGATCAAGTGTTTGAAAAATTCAAGGAATGGAAAATTTTGGTTGAAAATCAAGTAAGAAAGAAGGTTAAGAAGTTGAGGATAGATAATAACTTAGAGTTTTCTAATTAGCAGTTTCGAAGCTATTGTGCAAATTAGGGGATAGCTAGACACAGAACAGTGAGGCTGACACCTCAAAAAAATTGGCTGGCTAGAAGGATGAATAAGACACTTATAGAGAGGGTAAGATGTATGCTCATTCAATTTAAGCTATCGAAGTCACTATGCGTAAGAGATTTTGATTATAGCAGCCTATCCAGTGAATCTAAGTGTCTCATCAACTATAAGCTTTTAGATACCTTTTGAGATGTAGGTTGGTAAGCTAGTAAGTGTGAAAAACTTAGAGCATATATTCAAGTAAATCAAGGAAAGCTTACGCCAAGAGCATTAAAAGGGGTGTTAATAGGTTATCCGAAAGGGGTGAAAGGATATAAAATATAGTACACTAATCTAAATCCTCCTAAGTAGTGCACAATCAGTAGGGATATCATCTTTAATGGAAGTGAAATGGCAGTAAAAAAGTAGCCTATTGAAGTAACAAACAATAATATAAAGCCTTTTGAAATATTAGAATTTGAAGTGGAGCCACCTAATCATAGGAACATTGAAGAAGTTGCAGATTCTGAAGATAGTGGTATCAATTCAGATAGAACTCAGGAATCTCAACAAAAAAATTCAATCAGAATTATGTCCTTAGGAATAAAGTTATAAACTTATGAGGGATAGGAAGAAAAGACTTATAAAGCCACATAAGAGGTTTGGTATGCAAATCTGATTGCTTTTGCTTTAATTGCTGCACATGATGTTAATAACTACTAGAATTATGGTCATCTGTGACCAATAAATTCATCGCAGAAAATATCAAATTCGTCACAAAAAAATAATTTGCGACTAAAAAATTATGGTCGCAAGTTGGCCACATTAGGTATATCGAGGAAAAGTATTCGCGACCACTTTATAAGTTGGTCACAGAAAATAACTTCTCACGATGAAAAAAATGGTCGCAAAATATAATTTCACTTTGTCTCCGTTACTTTTTTGCAACCAATTATTTTGTCACAGATTTAGAATATTTGCGACCATACTCAAACTGGTCGTAAAAAAATTAAATATAATATTATGTTTTAATTAAAATTTTATAAAATTTTAATTTGTTTAATTTTTCTTTAATAATTAAGACAATTATAACCAACGTCATGAAAGTAGAAAAATTAAATTAAAATTTATTATTGATAAAAAATACACAAAAAATTTTAGCAAATCAAATTACATTATTTAGAACAATTACATAATTGTAACATTTGGAACAATTACATAATGATCTTCAAATAACATTGTAATATGTGGAACGACTATATTTATTCATAAATTTCTTGATTTTCTTCACCTCCTTGCATCTTGATTTTCTTCACCTCTTTGTATATGATCTTCAATATTTAATTTCTACAAAAAAAAGCACAAAGGTTTGTTAACTTCTACACATGATAATTAAATAAAATTATGTAACAAAAAAATAAAAAAGTTTGTAAGGAAAATAAGCTAGGAAGATAGAGTGAGAACAAGAGAATGAGAATTATAAGAGTGAGAGAATTTAGAGATAAAAATGAAAGAGAGAAAAATAATACATATATATATATAACATGCTAGCCTTTTGCGACCATGTTTAAATTTGGTCACAAAAACTTGTTCAAATTGAGTTTAATTGTGTAAGGCGGTTCAATTTCGGCCAAAATATTTCATTTTTAGCAACCAAATAATGATTGGTCGCAAAAAGTGTTATAAATATCTTTTTATGATTTGGTTGGCGGTAGATTACCCGCCAAAATCTTTTGACTTTTTGTGACAACTGGAAAGGGGTCGCAAAAAGTAGATATTTTGAGACGAAAATTTGGTTTTGTCCCAAAAACGAAGTTACATATTAATTTTATCACTTTTGTTTTTGCGACGATATCTTGAAGTGGTCACTGAAAGTATAGAATTTGCGACAAAAATGTGTTTGGTTGCAAATAAATTAAAAATAAATATAATTGGCAAATGCTTTTGCGACGAAAATTGAGTTTGGTCGCCAAAAGTGAGGTTATGTGATGAACTTAATTTTAGTCACAGAAAAACAAGACATTTAGCGATGAGATCGCCTATGGTCGTATAAAGTGACATTCTGTGACGAAAATTATATCGTCACAGAAAATATGGTTGCGAAAGAATATAATTCTTGTAGTGAATGATGAAGAACCTAAGACCTTTAAAGAAGCTATATAGAGTCCTTTTAAGAATAAATGATAGAAAGTTATGGAGGAAGAAATAAACTTTATGTATAAGAATGAAACTTTGGAATTGGTTAAGAGGCTTGCAAACAAAAGAGTGGTTGGATGTAAATGGATCTTCAAAATGAAAGAAGGCTTGACTGGATCTGAACCTAAGAGATTCAAGGCAAGGTTACTGGCAAAAGGGTATGCACAAAAGGAAGGGTTAATTTTAAGGAAGTATTTTCTCTTGTGGTCAAACATGCATCTATCAGGGTGATTTTGCCCTTAAGAGCAGTTCAAGACATGGAGTTGGATCAACTTAATGTCAGGACTGCCTTCTTACATGGTAAACTTCAAGAAGAAATACTTATGTCCCAACCTGAAAGGTACAAAGACTTTGAATAGAAAGATCATGTTTGCTTATTAAAGAAATCATTAAATTGGTTAAAACAATTCCCGAGGCAATGGTACCTAAGGTTCGATGAGTTCATGGTGTCAAATGGGCTCAAAAAATGTAATTATGACTGTTGTGTTTACTTTAAAGTAATGAAAGGCAGTGTTTATGTGTGCTTGTTATTATATGTTGACGGCATGTTATTAGCAAGTAAAGACAGAGAGGTTATTGAGAATTTAAAGTTGCTGCTCAATCCAGAATTTGACATGAAGGATCTGGGCCAAGCTAAAAAAGATATTGGGCATGGAAATTAAAAAGAACAGGAGGACTAGTTTGCTATTTCTGTCTCAAGATAATTATTTGAAGAAAATGTTAGTTACATATGAAATGATTGACTCTAATCTAGTTCAGACATCTTTGGCTTCATATTTCAGACTTAAAAGTTCACAGTGTCCAACTGTAGATGAAGAGAAGCATGAAGCATGAAATGGTCAGAGTTCCCTATAAAAGTACGGTGGGGTGTTTGATGTATGCAATGGTCTTAACTAGGCCTGATATTGCTCCCGCTGTGAAATGAATCATGAGGTATATGGAATCACTTGGGATGGAGCATTAGAGGGTTGTGAAATGGATTATAGGGTATCTTAATGGCACTTTAAACTGTGGACGGGTATATGGGAGAAGTAAAGGTAGAAACGACAGGTTGTGGGGCTATGTAGACTCAGATTATGCTAGTGATTTGGATAGAAGAAGGTCGTTGACTAGTTATGTTTTATGCTCAATGGATTTGTTGTCAATTGAAAAGCTATATTACAACATGTAGTTGCTCTCTCAACTACTGAAGCTGAGTATACAGCTGCACCAGAAGCTTCAAAAGAAGCTTTATGGCTCAAAGGGCTGGTATATGAGTTGTGGATATACAGATGTCAGTACTTATTTTTTGTGATAGCTCTAGTGCTATACATTTGTGCAAGAATCCAGCACATCGTGAGAAAACTAAACATATAGATATCAAGCTACACTTTATAAGGAATGAAATCTCGGCGGCTGCTGTAAAAATGGTAAAAATACATACCCTACAGACATGCTTACCAAAGTTGTTCCGGTTGCTAAGTTCAAGTTATGCTTGCCCTGGACTAGCCGGTTTAAGTAACTTATGAAATTACTTGATGTTGGAGAAGGAGCATGAATGAGCAGTGTTAATTTAAGATGGAGAATTGTGAAGGTTACTGGTGAATCAAACTCAGTAGAATAAAACAGCAGTGTTTTGAGGTGGCTTTGGCAGTTAAAAATCACCAGACACAGTACATGATTCACTTGTAAATTGTTAGCATCAAAATGGTACTCGTTTTGAGTCGTTTGGCATTTTACTTAATTGATGCACGCGGCAGTCATGTGATAGGAGTTTAGCTGAGTTCGGTAAAGTCGTTATCCATATGTCAGCGAGCTAAACAATCTGGGTTAGACGGTGGCTAATCTCATTACTCTCTCTTTAAGCCATTGATGACTGAATGATCTTTAAGCCATTGATGACTGAATGAAAGAATGCAAAGTACAAGAGAAGAAAAATGACGAAGAAGAAGAGACCGAAATGGTGGGTTCACTTAAATTTGATTTTTAAACAACACCCCCATTTGATTTTTTTTGCCTGTAATTACAGTTTTATCCTTAAATTTTGTTTGAATTTTTCAGCAGTTGTTTCATAAAAAGCAGTGTCCACCAATGGCCTTTATTTCAGACATGAAATCAATTATCTCATTTGGAGCTATAAGAAAATTGAAATCTATGGATTACATTTACTCTTGCCAATACTGTCTTCCACTACGTGATGGCCCCATACAAAGAACACTCTTACTCCTTAATTTAACATCGTCCACTTTGCTGCAGATTTCTGTTTTTTTGAGATCTTCCTCTTTGGAGTTCTCGAATCCTCCTTCATTAATCAAATTCGAGCATTTCATCGTCTTGGCGACCAACTATTAAAGCTCAAGAGAGCTCAAATAAGGAGAAAATCATAATCTTTCCATAATCTTCAAATCAGAAAAGATATCAGCTTCCGGAATCAAAATTTCTAAGTAATTAAAGTTGCTTTTTCGACTTCCTGCTTCTGGTTTGATTAATATTCATGTAATGTATATGTAAAGAATTAAGTAGCCGAGAGTGCGAAGGTGGGTGATTGGGGAGTAAGTAATTACAAGATAATATAATAATAAAAATAGACTCTTTTCTTTCAAAATATTATTGTTTTAATTTGGAAATTTTGTTATTTTTCTGAAACATTTTTCAGTGCCTAAAATATTTTGTAAATTAAAATAAAATTGAAGATATATAATCTTGACTCAATAAATATATTTCTTTAATTTCCGGGCATTGACAGTTTAAAATTGAGGTTTTTATTCTTAAATTGAAGTTATATATTGTTTCAATCCATTAATTAATAGATGCTCTACGTAATTATTTACAAATAATGGTAAGATGGGATCATATATATAACGAAAGGTTTTTAACTCCACATTCAGAGACAAAATTTTGTAACTTCGCATTATTTAACAAAATAATTAACAAATTAATAGTGATTATGGCTGAAGATTATGTTGATTAGCCCAAGCGTACTAAACGGCATGACTATTTTAAAGGGTGAAATTATAAATTTACATGCATTGTGTATTTTAATAAATTATGATCCCAGATCACTTGCTAGCTCCAAGAATTAGTTAACCATTATTTGGAGTTTGTTTTAGTAAAAGATAATCAAGAAGACAAAGCTTAATTAAGCTAACAAGGATAGACAAACTTAATTAATGTTAACACATAGACAAGCAACAATATTTATTTATTTATTTCCTTTTTCAGGAATACATGATACACATAAATAAACAAATAAAATCTCTTATATATCTCGAGAGATTTTATCAGTTGAATTGAACCAAACAGACAATCACATAATTGGTAGAACGATAGGTAAAAGTACCCATCACTTTATTCAATTAAACATAACACAAAAGAGTAACAATGTAATTAACCAGTGTAGTTAGGGTTTCTCCCATATTGAGGGACAACAAGAAGATCAAGATTGTCATTCACATTGTCATCATCAGTAGTACTGAGAAGAGGAAATAGTAGTAGGATGATAATCTCCGACCAATTGTTATTACCTAAAAATTTCATGACAGAAAAATTAATCATAAATATATTAAAATAAGAATTATAAATGATATTTAACTGAAATTAGCCTAAAAACCTGCGCAGGTAGTTTCCATGATCTTCAACTGAAAAGATATTCACTTCGGAATCAAAAGTACAAAGTAATGAAGTTGCTTTTGCGAGTTCTTGATTCTGGTTTGATACGATGCGCATGGGGGGTATATATAGAGAATGAAGTAAACGAGAGTGCCAAGGTGGGTGATTGGGGCGTAGGTACTTCCAAGACAAACTATTAGCAATAACAGTCTTTTTAAAAAAAAAGTTATTAATTTAATTTTGAAAATGTGGCCAGAACTGCCAAAATGTGGTTGTTTTCAGAAACAATTTTCAATGGCTCACATGATGGCTACAGTAATTTGTTTGTATTTGCTTTGACACGACAAATATATTCCTTTAATTTGCGGGCAATAACAGTTTTAGGTGATTCTAGTATTAGGTGCTGTAATATATACATATATGTGTATATATATGTGTGTGTACATATATCAAAGATAAGTGATTTTATTACCATATTAGAGTAAGGGATAGGGTAAAAAATTAAAAAGTACAAATTTCAATATACAATAGAATGCATTTTATCCTACAGTATATTAAAATTTGTATTTTTTTTTCTTTTACCTTATTCCTTACTTTTAACATGGTAAGATTTTTTTTCATTTTAAATTTGCTCTATATAGGAAAACTCTCAAGTGTAGATGCCTGCACGAATTTTCTTACGGATTTGGTACTTCATAATGATGTAAAAGTTTTTTTTAAAGCCGTGAAAGCTCGAATGAGAGAGAGAGAGGTCAGACACCGGCACAACAATTCATGCAGATTTGAGACTTCATAATGGTTCAAAAGGCCTTCACGCCATTGTTAGATCCTGAATCTGCATGACGCCTACAAGCAAAAAGGATTCTGGATTTAGTATTGATCTAGCCCAAAATCCTGGACTTTGTTAAAGTTCAAAAAATATATTAAGAAATATAATTTAGTAATATAATCATTATACTATTAAATCATATGTCTTAATAGTTTTACCCAACTTTAACAAAATTCAGGATCCTAAATTAGAACATTTCTAATATACATACATACATACATACAACACACACACAGACATAAAGATTTTAAAGTGTGGGAAAAATCGAGAAAACTTTAAAACCATGATGTTTAATAGCATTATGAAATTAAACTTTGAAATCGCACAATATTAATTTTAAAACTTTCTTGTACTTTAAAATCGTGGATTGGAAAATTTCCATATATATATATATATTCTCCTTTATTTTCTGTGCAATAATAGTTTATCGGCAATAATTGTAATGTTTATAATAAATATATAAATTCAAGTGGCTGACAGTCCATACTTACTCATGGAACCTTCCATGGATTGGGCTTATTAATTTGAGTTTTGAAATTTTTTATCTTAGATCAAGTTTATGATTCAACATCCTTAAATTACACTTACTTTTACACTATTTTTTGACCTCTAGATATATAATTAATCAATGGATAGGATTAGATCTAATTAATTATATTGACTATATTTATAAATAATTAATAATATTGATTTTTGGGCTTAGATTTTTTTCTCTCCAATTTACTCGCTCCTTAATTCATTTTCTTTAATCTCTCTTGTCATCTTCTTCACGGTTTAACAGTAGAACAAAAGCTTGTTGCAGAGAAAAATAGAAAAATTACGAATTGCTTAAAAAATATATAGTGATGAAGAGTAGGAATTCATTTTATACTAGGATTAGTTTCCTTATTAACTAAAGTTTAAGACTTTTAATTTCCTTTCTAATTTAGAATTTTGTTTCCCTTTCAATTTAGGATTCCGTTTTTACTTCATAAATTAGGATAATTACTACTACTATAAATAGCTCCCTCTTGTAGCCTTTGAAGCAGAATTTTGAGTTCAATAATATTTTAATTTTCAAATCTCTTTGTGGGTATTTGAACAGTTAATTCTTGGTATTCTGCAGAATCAACGAGTCTTAACCCCTAAATTCACGGTATTCTTTTGAATCATCGTGAATTTAGTTGTTCTTTTATTCTGGTATTCTCTAGAATCAACGGAATATTTTGAACATTAAACTTCCGCTGCGTCAGTTTGGTATCAGAGCTAAAACCTGGTATCACCAATCTAACTCCATCTACCACCAAACCTTTCCTTTTTCTTTTTTTCTGTTTAGTTTAAAAAAAAAACCGAAACAAAACAAAAACAAAAGCTTCAGCCCGCGGCCACCATCCAAGGCTGCCGGATTTCGACTAAACAGATCATAAATTGCCGGCCATCAACCCCCAAGCATCTTCCACCGTCGATTAGCCACAGATCGCCGGAAAAAAAGCCGAAACAGTTGTGATCGCCGCCACCTCCGTTCACCACTTTCCGGCACGATTTGGCCAAAAACACCACCATCAATCCATTCCTCACCACCGATCGACGCTTAAACCGCCGGAAATGGAAGCCCTCCAAAACCGCCGGCTTTATCTACAATTTCCGGCCAATCCACCATTTTTTCGGACAAACCACCACCACCATCATACTCACCAACCCAAAATCTTTCAGATACACCCATCCTTACTCCATTTCCGACCACCGTCATCGGAAATCTAAAAATTTTACTTAATTACAGTTTCAGTCTAAATTTTTATTTACTTTCAGTTTAGCCCCACTACTTTTTTAAACCCGAATTTGAAAAATACCTCCAAGAAAAGCTCGTGATGCTCATACTGCAACTTACAATCAAGAAGATACTTCTAAAGATGAAACCCTGGCTAGCATGACAGCCTGAATTGATATGTTAGCTGCACAAATGGCACGAATGGCAGAGTTACTTGACGAATGCCATCGTACTCCAGAATGTGAAGACAAATTAAGTGGAAGCTTTACTAACCTATTCTTTAGGCGTCGACCTAGAACTGAGTCTACTGATGACAGAAGATGGGAATCTGGGTTGAGAATTGACATTCCTGAATTTCAAAGAAGTGGTCGACCTGAAGAATTATTGGATTGGATTAATGTCATTGATTAAGTTTTTGAATACAAAGAAGTTCTTGAAAATGAACTAGTTTTGCTTGCTGCAACTCGATTTCGTGGAAGAGCAGCAGCTTGGTGGCAACAAACTAAGCTCACAAGGATTAGGCAAGGCAAAAAGAAGATTGATTCTTGGGAAAAGTTCAAGAAGCACTTGCGTGGAGTATTCTTGCCTCATAATTACGACAAATTGTTATACCAACAGATACAGAATTTAAGGCAAGGTAATCGATCAGTGGATGATTACACCACAAAATTCCATTGGTTGGTGGCACGCAATGACTTGACAGAGACAGAAGAACAACAGGTTTCCTGCTACATTGGAGGCCTACGATCTCAATTTCAAGACCAATTAAATTTACTTGACCCATACTCTATTTCAGAAGCACACCAACAAGCCTTGCAGTTGGAGAAGCAATTTAGTCGACGTACTAATAACTCAAGCTTTCGGGGTGCTCGAAGTGTTTTTCGTAATAATTAAAACTCAACTTCCCAATTCCGTAATTTCACTCCTCCAAATCCTCCAAATAAAACTAGTAAACCTAGTGAAATTGGTCAAAGCAACAAAACCCAATCCTCAAGTTCGGGATTACGCTGTTTTAATTACAGAGAAAATAGGCACCGAATGACAGAATGTAAAAAGGGAGGAAAATACAGTAAAGGCTTATTCGTAGGCATAGAGGAAAGTGAAGACTACCAGGAGGAAGAAACTGAAGAGTTCGCTGAAGAGCCAACTTTTGATAGTAGTGGTAGCACTCAATCTGTTGAAGAACATGGTGATAGCGGACCAATGTTGATCGTGAATCGTACATTCTGCACTCCTAAAGGTCAAGACAAAGACAAGTGGCTATGATAAAATATCTTTCAGACTACTTGCACAATTATGGGTAAAGTATGTCGTATGGTCATAGACTCAGGCAGTTACGAAAATGTCATTTCAGAAGAAGCCGTAACAAAGCTAAATTTAAAGACAGGACCTTATCAAACTCCATACAAGCTCACATGGCTAAAGAAAGGAAATCAAGTGACAGTATCGAAACGTTGCTTAGTTTCCTTATCCATTGATTCAATTTATAAAGACAAAATTTGGTATGATGTTGTGGCTATGGATGCTTGTCATCTATTACTGGGTAGACCTTGGCAATATGATTGAAACGTAGTGCATGATGGGAAGAGAAACACCTATATCTTTATGTTTAACAACACTAAGATCGTTCTCCTACCTAACAAGGAGTTTACTCCCCAGCAAGACTTGGGTAATTATTTGTTAGCCAAGAAGCAATTTATAGATGTTGTAGCAGAGACAAAGAGAGTCTATATTTTATTGAGAAAAAAGAGTAACAATGATTCGAATATTCCTGAACCTGTGACACCTATTCTAGAGGAATTTCAAGATTCGTTCCCTAATGAGCTACCACAAGGCTTACCACCTCTTTGGGATATACAACACCAAATTGATTTGGTACCAGGTTCCACATTACCAAATCGACCTCATTATCGTATGAGTCCTACATAACATGAGGAATTAAGGCGCCAAGTGGAAGAGTTACTAGAAAAGGGATTTATCCGTGAAAGTCTTAGTCCCTGTGCAGTCCCTGCTTTATTGACTCCAAAGAAAGATGGTTCTTGGAGGATGTACGTGAACAGTCGAGCTATCAATAAAATTAAAGTTCGATATCGTTTTCTAATCCCTCGATTAGATGACTTGTTAGATCAACTTAGTAGAGCAACAATTTTTATCAAACTTGATTTGAAAAGTGGCTACCATCAAATTCGAATACGGCCTGGAGATGAATGGAAAACAACTTTTCAAATTCGTGAAGGGTTATACGAGTGGTTGGTAATGCCGTTTGGCTTATCCAATGCTCCGAGTACTTTTATGCGAGTTATGAATCAAGTTCTTCACCATTTCATTGGAAAGTTTGTGGTTGTTTACTTTGATGATATACTTATATATAGCACCAGTCACGAGTTACATTTACAACATTTGAGAGAAGTGCTTTCAGCCTTAAGAGCAGCAAGTTTATACACAACAGTAAACAAGTCTATTTTATTGACAGAGAAAGTATTATTTTTGGGATATGTGGTGTCAAAGGATGGTATATCTGTTGACTAATCAAAAGTGGATGCTATTCGAGATTGGCCTCAGCCAACTACTTTATCCACCACCAGAAGTTTCCATGGATTGGCCTCTTTTTATAGGCGATTCATTCCTCATTTCAGTACTATTATGGCACCAATCACGAATTGCATGAAAGGAGGACAATTCTCTTGGACAGAGGCAGCTACTAAGGCATTCAAGATTATCAAAGAAAAGGTTATTACTGCCCTAATACTTGCCCTACCAGATTTTTCACTCACTTTTGAGGTACATTGTGATGCTTCTAAGGTAGGCATTGGAGCTCTTCTTAGCCAACAGGGTAAGCCTATAGCTTATTTAAGTGAGAAGTTGAACGGAGCAAAGGCACGGTACAACACTTATGACGTGGAATTTTACGTAGTAGTCCAAGCGTTAAAACATTGGTGACATTATCTAATTCATAAAGACTTTGTTTTATACACTGACCATGCCGCGTTAAAGTATCTCAATAGTCAAGACAAGCTCTCTCACATACATGCCACGTGGACAGTATTCCTTCAACAGTTTACTTTGTGGTGAAGCATACCTTTGGCGAATCCAACCGGATAGCAGATGCACTTAGTCGACGAGCTTCTTTATTGACACAGATGCATAATCAAGTTCTCGGATTTGACACATTTCGAGAGTTATATGCTTCTGATCCTTTCTTTGCTCCTCTATTAGAAGACGTTGTTGCAGGGTTTCGCTTAGATTATCATTTACATGACGGATTCCTTTTCAAGAGTAATTAGTTATGTGTTCCTGACTCAAGTTTGAGATTGAAAATCATTGCAGAGTTACACAACGAAGGGCACATGGGTCGTGACAAAATTTTGGCTCTAATAGCCAACGCTTATTTTTGGCCAACTATGAGGCGTGAAGTCTATCACTATGTCGAGACTTGTCGCATTTGTCAGGTTTCCAAGGGCGCAGCAACTAATGCTGGGTTATATATGCCATTGTCGATTCCAACACAACCTTGGGCTGACATTAGCATGGATTTTGTTTTGGGATTACCCCGCACTCAGAGAGGTATGGATTCAATATTTGTTGTTGTTGATCGATTCTCAAAAATAGCTCACTTCATTGCTTGCAAGAAGACTATAGACGCTTTGATTGTTTCTCGTCTATTCTTCAAGAAGTCTATAGATTGCATGGTTTACCGAGTTCTATAGTATCTGACCGGGATACACGATTTCGTAGCCATTTTTTGAAGACATTATGGAAGTTGACTAACACTCGCTGAATTTCAATAGTGCTTACCACCCACAAATAGATGGTCAAACTGAAGTTGTCAATCGCTCTTTAGGAAACCATCCACGTAGTCTAGTTGGCGATAACCTGAAGACTTGGGATCAAAAGTTATATCAAGTCGAGTTTGCTTATAACAGTGCAGTTAAGCGTGGTACTGGTCTAAACCCTTTTAAGGTGAATTACAAATATAATCCATGAGCTCCCATCGACTTGGCTCTAGTTCCAGATTTAGTTTGCAAAAGAAGCAAGGCAGAAGACTTTATTGAGCAGCTTAAGAAGATTCATTCAACTACGCAAGAGTCATTGAAACAGACTGCCGAAGGTTATAACTATGGCGGACAAAAAGCGTCGAGCTTTAGAATTTCAAGTGGGAGATCTTGTTTGGGATGTCTTAACTAAAGATGGGTTCTCAATTGGCGAGTACAACAAGCTTTCTGCTAGGAAAATTGGACCTTTAGAGATTATCGAGAAGATAAATCCTAATGCATACAGATTGAAGCTTCCTATTCATATCCGCACCGCAAATACATTCTATGTCAAACATCTTATTCCTTATAGAGGTGATCATGATGAAGATGCTGTTGCTGACAATCCGAATTCGAGGGCGAATTCTCTCCACCCTGGGGGGAATGATGAAGAGTATGAATCCATTTTATACTAAGATTAGTTTCTTTATTAACTAAAGTTTAAGGCTTTTAATTTCCTTTCTAATTTAGAATTTTGTTTCCCTTTCAATTTAGGATTCTGTTTTTACTTCATAAATTAAGATAATTACTACTACTATAAATAGCTCCCTCTTGTAGCCTTTGAAGGCAAAATTTTCAGTTCAATAATATTTTAATTTTCAAATCTCTTTGTGAGTATTTGAACAGTTAATTCTCTGTATTCTGCAGAATCAACGAGTCTTAACCCCTAAATTCACGGTATTCTTTTGAATCAACGTGAATTTAGTTGTTCTTTTATTCTGGTATTCTCTAGA
Organism: Citrus x clementina; assembly: GCF_000493195.1. Classification (NCBI taxonomy): domain Eukaryota; kingdom Viridiplantae; phylum Streptophyta; class Magnoliopsida; order Sapindales; family Rutaceae; genus Citrus; species Citrus x clementina. The sequence goes on from NW_006262201.1 coordinate 5,509,237, forward strand.
ATCAACGAAATATTTTGAACATTAAACTTCCACTACATCATATAGTCTTTTATGCCTTTTTTTGTTTGAAGAAAAAATATATTTTTCAATCTCTATTATTGTAAAATTGAACACAGTGAAGCCTTAGAAGGCAAAAGCTACATTTCGTATGCGAGCTTGTAAAAAGTAAAATCACAAATATTATGTAAGCTTAAGCAGCCATTATTGATCTAAAATTTTAGTTGTCTATGGAATTGTGGATCAATTATATTGGCTTGAATACAAATCAATGATTTTTGTTGAAAGAATTTTTTCCCATAAGCACACTTGAAGATCAATCATCGCATATGTGTATTAGAAAATCAAAAAGTTCTTCAACTTCAAGTCAGCTGATTTTATTGAAATTTTATTACAAATGCACGAAAATATTGTCAACAGGTTGGAAGTGAAACAATTAATGAGAAGATGAAACAAAACACAAAATAAGATATAAGCAAAAAAAAAAAAAAGAATAAAAACTATGGAGGGAAAGTAAATAAGTAGGAGAGAGAAATGTTAATTAAGAATTACTAATTATATACCGTTAATAAATTATTATTAAATATCTATGTTACTAAATCAACCTAATCCAAGTCACCCATTAGTTACAAATCTAAGGACTAATAAATGATGTAAAAATAAATGTAATTTTAAGGGGCCATTGATCCTCCCTCAAATATAAAATAAGTGAATCTGTTACCATATCAAAATAAAGTACAAGTTAAAAGACAAAAAAGCTATATATTTCAATATAATGCGATGTATTTTGTCCCTTAATGTAATGAAATCTGTATTTTTTTTATTTTTTACATTGACCTATATTTGTTGTGAAAGCTCAAATCTACATGAAAATTCTTGCGGGCGTCTGCGAGGTAAAAAGACACACACACATATATGTACACTCAAGCGTAGACACGTGCAAGGATTGTCATGCAGATTTGAGACTTTGTAATGGTGTAAAAGCCTTTCACACCATTTTTAATCACTTCACAACATTGTGAAGTCCCAATCTATATAAAGCCTCTAAGAAAAAAAGGACATACATATATTAATAACATAATGATTATACTAATAAATCATCTATTTAATACCTTTCCCGGACTTATAAGTTTTCTGGTTTGGGATTTGAAAGTCCCGGAAAATCCAAGAAAGCTTTAAAACCATGTAGTTTAATAGCATTTTAAAATTAAGCTTTAAAACCGCACGGTTTTAAAGCTCTCCTAAACTTTCCTGCACTTTAAAATTTTGGATTGAAAAATTTATGTATATAAAAGTATTATCTTATTATATCGAAATTGTTAATTTGGTCCATTGGCTCAAGTCGGAACCGTAAAAATTTATTATATAATAACGATTATTAGTTTATAGAGCTACTATATTCCATTAATTTGTGGGCAATAACAATATTAGGTGTATATGTGCGTATGTGTGTGTGTATATTCCTTTACTTTGTGGGCAATAACAGTATTAGTTGACTCTAGTATTAGGTATTGTAATCTAAAGTCAATATATGTATTCCTTTACCTTGGGGCAATAACAGTAGTTTATCGGCAATAATTATAATGTTTATAATGTACATAATAAATATATAAATTCAAGTAGCCGATAGTGACAAGTTTGCGGGAAATAGACGACGATCAACGGCTGATGTTTAATTGTAGATTAGTGAAAAACGGATTCGCGCCTTATGATTCAATTGTGAGAATAATGGGGGAGCATTGGTTCATTCAGATTTGATATCCTTTTATATTAATTATTAAAGGAATACAATATCTTTCAATCACTTCACGTGATTCCAGATTTATGTTGTCAAATTTCGTATTTATGACATTGCCGGTAATATGATTACCACTTAATCAATAACACTATTCTTTTTTAAATCAATGGTAACTGTTAGAAAAGGTATAAAATAATATTGCTACACTTTCCTAACAGTATTTTAATTTTATACTCTTCAAATAAGAAAATCTTATCCTTTTCTCTTACAGATATCTGCAGATTCGATAAACACCATATGATATTATAGTTAATTAAACAAGTAGTTAGTTAATTAAACAAGTAGTGATAAAATAAATTAAGATTATGTGATGTTACAGTTGTAAATGTTGTGCGCGGAATGCGGAATCAAGCGCACCAAATAATCACAAGAAAAATAAAGGACAGAATTTTACGTGGTTCAACAATATGCCTATGTCCACGGGAGCAAGAGAAAATAATTGTATTACTAACAATTATTAGAGTACAATATTTGAGTAGAAACCTCACTTCCCAAAACCCAAATACACTCAAAGCACTCTCACACACATTCTCCAATTGCTCACACTCTCAGAACTCTAGAATTGCTTCACTTGCAATTTCTCTTAAGCTCTCAAATTTTGGGATGCTTAGAATGGAAGAAGTGCCATCTATTTATAGGAAAAACAATGGCACTATTGCACCAACACTGCTATTTGTCAAGGTGTTAGGTGTTGCTTTGGCCAATTTGTCAAGTTTATTGACAAATTCTATTCTTTGGCCAAAAAAAGTCTTCATTTTATTTTTTGACTTCAATAGTAAAATTCTGAACCTATACTTCATTTAGTGTGAATGTATCGTCCTTCACTCATAAGAGCACATTCATTTTGTTTATGTGGATACGCTGTTAAATCATGTGGTTTAATTGAATCAGTGCAGACACGTTATTAAAGCACGTGGTTTTATAGTGCATTAAAAACTGATTCTATAAAACTACATGGTTTAATAGTGTGTCCGTATTAAGAAAAGGGGCGTCCGCACCTAAGAATTACCGTGTAGTTTGGGAAAACTATTGAGCCATATGCTTAATTATATATATATATATATATTATGAAAATTCTCAAGTGTGGATGTTTGGATGAATTTTTTGGGTGCGAATTTGGGGTTTTATGATAGTGTGAAAGACTCTATATATACCCAACAAATAAATGCCACTTGTCGTACTATTTGGAAAGTGTTCTTTAAAAGAGCCGGCGCATATTAGCTTTGTAAATTGAACTAAAATGCGAGTTGCTTTTGCAGCGAAAGCTTAATCTAACACCTCCATTACTTCTATATATATTATTTACATTATTTGTTCGTTCTTTTACTTCCTGTTCTGTTCATAAAACACAATCGATTTGAAAATACTCCAACACTTTCACAAAATTCCTCACTAAAACCAGCAGTCCCTATTCATTAAAATCTTTTTCTTCCATTTTGGCAACCTTTCCAGACTTGACTTCGCATCCGGGCCAGCACCTTCCTGCCTCTCTGAAAGGGGACCGATTATTTATTAAAATTAATCACGATGATTACCAAAGCGAATGGATTTGAACAAGATCAATGCTATTGTTCTTGTGTTGGCCATGATGCGTCTAAATGTGGCTTGAACAAGAGCATTCCTGGATAGTTTGAAAAACACCCCAAAAATTCACCTCATTAGGTCTGTAAACCAACTGGGAACCTTGTTCCGGATCAGCGGATCCTATGGCTTTCATCAATGACAGCAATTTACCTGACATTCCACTTGATAAAGAGGCTGTTGAAAATAATACTCTGCCACCTCCCCCCCTTGTCGATTTACCTGACATTCCATTGCTATATAGATATGGAACGGTCTAGGATCCTCTCATAATTTGATCTCTTCCTAAAAAAAAGAATCGACTTAAGTAATTGGTGGTAAATAAATTAAAAATAGAAGTGATTAAGTCTAATTTTACCCCAGCACTACAAGACAGGTGGTATATAATTTTTAAAAGGCTTAGCAGAGCTCAAACCAAGAGAAAATCCTAATCCTCTGACTAAAGCCACTGCTGATCAATTCAAGATTGTGATCTCAAAATCTCAGAAAAGGCGTTTAAGTGCTAAGGAAAAAGGCATTGAGGACAGCCAGCGTCCTCAATGAAATTCTTAGTTAGGAATAGTCGAGGAGTGGCTAACCCGAATTCAAAAGAAGAATTAGCCATTGTTTGTTCTATTCATAATCCTGCGTTGTTGTTATTTCTGAACCGATGGTGGATTTTGATTCAATGCAAAGTCGTTTTTCGCGGCGTATTCATTCAAACTTTGGGTTTTAATAGAAGAATTTATTACTAATGCCAGTATTCTCTCCTGTACTGCTCGACAGGTGACGGCAAAGGTTCAGCTTGAGAATTGTTGGTGTTGCTACAAGGCGGTAACCTTCCTGGTTCTTTATCTTGTGCCAATTGTTTTGCCTTTATTGATGGTTATAGTCTCACTGAACTTCCTTTCTCAGGGCTTCAATATTCTTGGGCAAGGATTAGCAATAATATTCAGATTATGTAATTATGTAATTCAGATTGGATGGGTCTTTGCGGCTCTACTTGCTATCAAAATTTTACCTCGCTAAATTTCGGATCCCTTGCCATTGATTATTTCTTGCTTTTGCAACTCCAGCAGCGGCCCTAAGCCGTTCAAAGTTTCATTCAATATGGCTAAAGCATGCTGGTTTTCAAGCCTAATTGGTTTCAGAGACTTGGAACTGTATGGAGGCTCACGGATGTCCTATGTATATGGTTTCAGCCAAGTTGAAACTATTGGGATTATGCGCTCTTTAAAGCATATTGATTTTCTGATTAATACAATATATGAGATATTTTTCAAAAATCTTAATTGCATAAATATTTTGAATAATGTCCATTTAATCATATTATATGTATTTATGTGATTCACAGAAGATATAAATACAAGTTATCTTATGATTAAATAAATTAAGTTCGCAATTGATAAATAGAGTTAGGCGCTTTATTTATGTTTAAACTGCAGTAAATTCATTAAATGATTTGTCTGAATCATATATGAATTTACTAATGTAGTTTGACTATATTGAACTAGATCACATATGAGATTTAATTAACCTTGAAATGACTGTTAAACTTATTAAATCTCATAGGCATTGATTTTATTGTAATCTTAATCTTGAGTTAATTATAGTTTCATGTTTATGATTGTCATTTCATTTGAATTACCAACGGGCGCAACATTCTTTTATAGTTAAGATTACCCTATATCTTGGTGGAAGCAATTATGAGCAGTGAGATTATAGATTAACAATATAGAATTTGTACAACACTTCTCTTGATGGGTTTTTTATACTTGATCATAGAATTCTCTGGCCAGAGTGTGTCAATATAATTAGCATGTTGAAAATGATCATTAAAGAAAACCAGTAAGTATCAAGGAACAAGATGTAATTAAATTGATTGGATAGTTGATAGATCAATTTAATTAGTGATGTGGTACAAAGGATTGTTCAGTAAGGAAATTAGTGTGGCATGGGTCGAATTATTATTCGACAACACTATCTTAGATAGCATACAATTATAGAGGTCAGTTCCAATCTTTCAGTGGAGTAGATTTGGAATTAAATAATTGGGCAAGTTTAATTACATACCTAATTATTGTAGCCACTATTGTATATGTCCATATGATTCTTGGGTTAGCTCATTTAATTGATTGCACCACTACTTGACACGCCCCGCCCAAAACCCCAGGACGAGTCTATCTAATCTCGTCTAAATGAACTAAATGAACTAATAGTAAATCTAATATTTAAGGAGTCTACTGAAAATCCTGCAGAGTCTCCTTTACAATTATGACATTCTCAAACCTGTAATTTATAAAATTAACACTCCCAAAAATAGTTCGATACTCAACCTCTACAACCAACTTCTTCAATCAACATACCAAATATCACCAAGACATTCTAATGTTAAAATACAATAGCGTATTCTTAATCTTAAATATGTAATAGATTATACAATCCGTAATATCCCAAAAAAACATCTATGATTTCTAGCACCATCACGTGGCCATAATTTCAAAAATAATTATTTTTGCTGGGTTGACTAATGTATCTGCAAATCTCCTGTGGAGGGGGGAAATATAATAAAAACGGGTGAGTATAAAACTTAGTAAGCTTAGTGAGTGGATAATAATTTTTTTTAAAAATAAGTCAATCTTTCTCTAAAAAATCTCATCAAAATATCATAAAAACTTAAATAAACTTATTTAATTTAAATCATGCACTGGACTAACAACATTACACAAATCTGCATAAAATCAATAAATCATAACACTTATAATATCGAACACTGAATACCAAAACTATCACCAAACAAGTGATAGTCGGACCTCGACGGACGAGCAATTAGTGAATCATCATGCCTCAGAGCTTCAATAGGTAGATAGGGAAATGTCATCTCATATGTCTTATATCTCATATCCGGACTTCAACGGACAGGCAATGACCTACCATCTAAGTACCGTCATGCCCTGGAGCTACACGGATAGACCGGTAAGTATCATCTTATTTGTCTCATCATGTCTCATATCCCGACCTCAACGGACAGGCAATGACGTGATATCTAAGTACTGTCATGCCCCAGAGCTACACGGATAGACGGGGAAATATCATCTCATATATCTCATCATATCTCATCATATTTGTGCATGCATAATCTGGTCCCCAAATGACAATGCGCCTAAGTACACGGCCCAAAGCCTTTATGTGTACGCAGACGGGCCCCAAAGGCCTCTCATCTCATCTGTATCACTGTATCTAGAGGGGAAGGGTACTGTCTAATGATTTTAAAAAAATAATTATCGTACTCATATCCATATACCATTTAACCTTACTTTAAATCACTTTTCTTTTCATCAACACATCTAAATCCACTTTTATTATCTTCAAAATACTATCATGCTTCATTCAAAATCGATACGGAAAACAATTAACCAAACACTTTAATAAAATATCAATACATGAAAAAAATTCATTTCGAGAAAATCATTAAATCAAAATATTTAAAATACTTATCTCGCAATCATGCTTTTCTATCATAATTAACTATGAAAATAAATGTTGTATATTCCACTCACAGTGACGATGTTCGAACTCGGTATCGTCAATGTCTGCGGGTTGATTCTCGTTCGTGGATCCTCCCCAAAGTCTTGTGAAATTACTCAATTGCCCCTACAGGCCTGAAATACTAACTAGGTAAACCAAGAGGTGGTGAATTGGAATTTTAAAATTTAAGCTAAGCAAACCACACAACAATTTAATCTAATGCCTTAATGGAATAAAAAACAATTAATTCAATAAAGCACAATAATAAGATAGTAAGGGAAGAGAGAGCAAACACAATGATTTTTATGTGGTTCGGCAACCCCCGCGTACGTCCACACCTCCAAGCTCACTCGACTTGAGGATTTCACTATCCAAACCTCCCAAGGCTTCAAGTTCTTTACAATTGACTTCCAAGGTGTCAACAAACCTTTACAATCAATAGATTATCTCCCCAATCTCTTCACCCCAAGTGTTTCTCATACTTGTACACTCATAATTTGATGAGAAATGAAAATTACAACAAACAACTCTCTTTTAGAGTGGATATACAAATGATAGCTCAATAAAGATTTAATCTATGATGATTTTGGAATTTGGAAGCTCAAAATATGTTGTTTACACTTGTGTATGCTTGCAAGAGTCTTAAAATTGAAGTTTAAGTTGAGTTTTTATAGCTGAAGCCCAAAAACTAGCCGTTATAGGCAAATTCCAGCGCTTAAGTGGTTAGCCGCTTAATTTATCCGGCTTGCCGCTTCAGAATAGTAAAGTTACCGTTAAATTGCTCCTCCTAAATGTAAGCTCCCTTTACAATTTGAGCTTAAAAGATTAATCATTCTTAATCTTATTTGTTATCATCATAAAACTTTATAAATAGGTCCAATTTGAGAATTTCTAAATGATGCTTGTCATCCCCAAAACTTCCTAAAATTATGATATGGCCCAAAATATGATAATATTTTTTAAAATAGTCTTTTTAATAATTTAACATAATGCTTATAAATTTCAAAGTTCTCAAAATCTTTCACTTTAGTCTAAAATTTGAAAATATGAAATTTTCTTTGGGCGGCTAGTCACTAGCCCTCAGGCGGTTAGCCGCTAACTCTGTGTCTACTTATGATATTTATGCTCAGGCCCTCAAACTTTCATAAATTATAATATGGCCCAAAAAGTTTTAAATATTTGTAAATAAGTCCAACTTTGGAATTCAAAACAATACTTATTAAAATCAAAGGTTGTAAAACTTTTTCGTTTTATTCCACATCTTGAAAAATAACTAACTTCACAAAATACTTAGCTAATATTTGTAAAACCTTTGGTTTATGAAAAATGATGATTTATTAAATAAAAACTTGAGCTTCTCAAATGCTAAATCATTCATATATTAAATCATACCAGCTTTACAAGAATTGTCGTAATAATAAATCCGTTGAGCTCCAAACTTTATTCTTGATCGCGTCGTTGTCCGGTGAGTGTCTTGAACTTGATTTCATGTGATTCACTTCATCATAAATATTATCCTTCAAGAACTAGTGAAAATGTGAAATACAATATTTATTATATCACTTAAGACACATGTTTGTTAGCATCAAAATTACATTATATGTAGCCCTTTAGGCTAACACAGTCAATGGTGACCAAACTTCAGTCAACGGCGACGGGAAGCTCAAGTCTGATAGTTCTGACCTCGGTGAGTCCAATGCTGCAGGCGGTGACCTTCCAAGAATGGCAATGGCGGCGGATCATGCTTCCAAAGCCGTAAGCTTTCCAGCAGTTGTTCACGGCCAAAATGGAGGTTTCAGGTGGCAAGGTTGGTCATAAAATGATGAGGGTGAGTCGAGGATCAAGATCCAGGCGATGACATCACCCAAAATCGGTGAAATCAACTGCGACAAAAACAGGTGGAGCCGCGACTTTTCAAGCTTCAATCGGCGGCGTTAGGATCATTTTTCGGTGATCTAGACGGTTGGGGTATGACCGGCGTCTCATGAGCTTCAAACCGCTACCTGGCTCGGTCGGTGAGGTGGCTCGGGTCAAACGAGTCAACTTGTCTCTCTTCCTCTCCCCCCCCCTCTCTCTCTCTCTCTCCTCTTCTCAATTTATAGAACCGACACCCTTTTTTTTTAAACTTAATACAAATCTAGCTAATACTTGACCCGTGATGAAGATAAAATTCGACTATTCAACCTTTTAATCGTGCTCGATTTGTCTTAATTTATGTCGTGACAAATTTAAATTTAATCAAAACACGATCCATTTATTAACTCGACCCAAATCCATTAATTCATGATAAGAAATCGAGCCGCGTCAAGTTTATGCGTAACAATTAACCAATCTGACGACTTTAAAATTAATACTGAAATGAAAAATACATAGTACACCTAATTAGGAAAAAGTGTATATGTTACACTACTGGATTAATAAGCAAGATAACTAGTTATTTGGGTTAGAGGCCTAAATATATTATTTAGTGAAAGGCTCTATTTAATATGCTTGTGTGTAAGGGGCCTAGTGTTATTTTACAAGGTGGGTCCCTATAACAAGAACAAGTAACGCCACTTTTGGTTTTATTATTATTATTTTTAATTTAAATCAAAATTAATTTAATAGAATTAAAAAAAGAATATAATTATGGAGCCTAGGGTTTCCACAAAATAGGGATATAAAAGGGCTTGTTTTCTTTAAAAGGATAGAGTAGCCACAATATACAAATCAGAGAAAAAAAAAAGGATTTTTTTCTCTCTAACTTTGAGAGAAAAAAAAAATCTCTTGTTAGTTGCTTTCAGTAGTTATAAGAGCGCCCACACGTCAAGTGCAGATCAAACCTGACTCATAACTAGGAAAGTCATTGGTGACGGATCATGATCTAATAAGATTGGTGGTGACAGATCATGATCTGCGAGCCTAGATTACTTCAGCGAAAAAGCAAAGGTATGATTTCTAGATTATGGTAATTTTATATATTGTATGAGAATTGTGATCCAAATATTTCCGCCATAAAAAATATTTTTAAACCAACAGAAACACCTTAGAGGGTTTTTACATACTTGGCATTTCACAACCTAAGAATGTTCATGACAATGTGAACCAATCCATGAACAATTTGTCTTCTACTGACAATCAAGTTGCAGCCAATGGTTTGTTAGGATTCTACATCCATTAGGTATGGAACTGGTTGGTGGTTTATTAACCCCAAAGCATCCTCCCCTTAATTACAAGCTGATTTTAAAAGTGAGTTATTATAACATGTTTCATTAGAAAATCTCCCTATGGCCGAAATTTAGGCTAATCGTTGTTCATCTTCATAAGTTTTAAGTTTAATAAGGAAAATTTAAATACAATGAATTAAAAGTACCATTCACGATCTGCCCTTTTTTAAAAAAAAAGAAAAGAAAAGTTAAAGTTTGTCCTGCAGCTGCCAGTATCCTTTAGATTTGGCTATGCTAGGGAGTGGAATGAAAGGGAAGGATGGCTATAAAGATGAACAGAAATAAACATATCTCTCGCGACTTTCAGTGACAATTGAAGAAAAGTAAACAAAACAACGATTAAAGAGTTAACGTCTGCTAGTTTATTGTTAATTTTAGAATTAATTAGCCCAAAATGATGAGTTTTTGTGTTTAACAAGGAAAATTAAGAACATATCTAGTTTTGTCCATAAAATTATTTAATTTTCTCGAAATCTCCCACAAATCTTAGGAAAGATTATATGAATTATTTTTTACAGTCCTTTTGCTTATTTCTCTAATAAGGCTTCCAGCAATGCTCCAGAAAATGTAATACAATAACAATTATCAAGTCATCTGATTCCATTCCAAGAGATGACTAAACTTATCTCATGAGAGCTACTCCATTTAATTTCATTATGCCTTATTGTCAATGGTGAAACTGAAGCAATCAGTTTGATTAATTACATTAAAGTCCCAAGTATGAATGAACATAGTCCTTCATTGGATAGCTAATCAATTGATTTCAAAAGTTTTCTGTAAGGAATTGCTGTTATTATTATGGGTTCTATATATATATAGGGGCAGAACTATGTGGGTGCCCAGGGTGGCCCGGGCAACCCCCACAATTTCAAAAAAGTTTTTTTTACATACTTCAAAATTTTAAAATTATAAACAATTAAAAAAAGAAAACACATGGGCCACCCATGTTTTTTTACTTTTATTTCGTCTTTATAATTTAAAGCAAATAAAGAAAACTTTTTTGACTTTTAACACCTACTCCCCTGACTTTACGCCTCTAACCTCTTGCTCCTACCTTTACAAAGCCGCCCATCAACCTCCATCTGTTCATTGCTTTGGATCTTACTCTCTAGATCTACTTGAAGCCGGTTGATCATTATATTTTCAGTTTAAAGGTATGAAGCATCATGATACACAATCAGTTTAGTTTATTTGTGAAAATTTGTAAGAAGATTAGAGCTTTTGGGATTTTTTTTTTCTAGAAGATGAGCCGTAGTGTATATTTATTTGTAAGTAAGATATGTTCATTGTTAATTTTCATTATTGGATTATAATGATTGTTATTTTAATTCTTACATATGAAAAAGCAAACGATTGATAAATTTTTTAAGAGAAAAACCCCAGAAAGTACTCAAGCCGATACACAATTACCATTAGTATCTAATCTTGAACCCCCAATTTCTGAAAATCGACAAACAAAATCTTCAAGAGTTGAAACTAATGAAGTTGATGTTAATTCTTTAGAGCGTGATCCACGACTACGTCATCAAATATGGAGCTATCTTATTAATAAATAGGATGAAATTCGATGAGCTTATATTTGAGCAGATTCGTACCACCCTATACGTTCAAAAAACCCGCAGTCTGAAGATCATGGTCGCAGCTTTTAAAGTTCATGGTATGCTCTGTTTCCCACTTGGTTGGAATATTCTATTGCAAATGATGCTACTTTTTGTTTACCCTGCTTTCTTTTTAATAAAGCATCTGGGTATAAAGGAGCAAAAGCTTTCACGATAGATGGTTTAAGAACTTGGGGGAAAGTGAGAGGTAAAAAATGTGCTTTTCTAAACCATGTGGGCACTGATCCTGATTCTACTCATAAACGTGCTAAAAAATCATGTGAGGATTTGATGAATCAATCTCAACATATTCAACATGTGTTTCATAAGTATACTACTCAAGATGTTGTCGATAATCGACTACGGGTTAAGTTCTTAATTAGAACAGCTCGGTATCTTGCACTTCAAGGTTCCGCTTTTAGAGGCCATGATGAAAGTAAGTCTTCAGATAATCGTGGGAATTTTCTTAAACTATTGGAAGTGTTGGTTGAAGATAATGAAATATTTGCTAACCTTATATCAAAAGCTCCGAGAAATGCAATTTATACATCACCAAAGATTCAAAAAGAAATTTTTCACATTTATTCAATGAAAGTCAGAAAGACAATTAGAGAAGAAATTGGGGATGCAAAGTTTTGCATAATTATTGATGAAGCTCGTGATAAGTCAAAGAAAGAACAAATGGCAATAGTTTTGAGATTTGTTGATAAGGATGGAATTGTTAGAGAACGGTTTTTTGGGCTAGTTCATGTCTCTGAGACTTCAGTACAAACCTTGAAAAAAGAGATATATTTTGTATTGTATAATCACACTTTAGAAATTCAAAACATCCGAGGTCAAGGATACGATGGTGCCAGTAATATGCGAGATGAATGGAATGGTTTACAAGCTTTGATTTTAAAAGATTGTCCATATGCTTATTATATTCATTGTTTAGCACATCTGTTACAATTAACATTAGTTGCAGTATCTCAAGTGGTAATTCCTGTGCATCATGTTTTTACAAAATTAACTTCTGTTTTGAATATTGTTGGTGCATTTTGCAAGCGTAATGATGAGCTGAAACATGCTAAAGCTGATGAAATTGCACATATGCTTGCTCTTGATGAACGTGAGACTGGTAAAGGGCTTAATCAAATTGGGACCTTACAACGGGCTAGTGAAACTCAACGGGGTTCTCATTTCAAATCAGTTTCTAGTTTGATAAATATGTTTAGTGAAACATGTGATGTTTTAATTAATATTATGGAGGATAGAGTCACATATGCATCACGAGGAGATGTAGATGCAACTTATGAAGTGATAACTTCATTTGAATTTGTCTTTGTTTTACATCTCATGAAAAATATCATGGTGATCGCTGATTTGTTTTCTCAAGCTTTACAATGTCAATCACAGGACATTCTTAATGTCATGCGCCTTGTTTCATCCACTAAAGTACTTTTGCAAAAAATGAGAGATGAAGAATGGCAGAATTTGCTGGAGAAAGTGATTTCTTTTTGTAAGGCACGCAATATTGACATTCCATATATGAATGCTCAATATATTGCAAGGCAAGGTAGAGCTCGTAATAAAAAAGATGACTTTACTATGGAGCACCATTATCGGGTAAATATTTTTTATGCGGCAATAGATTCTCAATTGCAAGAATTAAATATTCAATTTAATGATAGCTCAGTAGAGTTGCTTATGCTTAGTTGAGCCTTGGATCCTCGAGAAGGATATAATTCTTTAAGAATTGATGATATTTGTCAATTGGTTGATAAGTTTTATCGAGATGACTTCACAGATAATGAAAAGATATATCTGAGAGTGCAGCTTGATCATTATAATTATAATGTTGTTCAAGATCCAGAGTTTAAAAACTTATCATCTCTTTCTGATTTATGTCAATGGTTGGTACGAACTAGAAGATCATTAATATATCCACTTGTCTACAAAATAATTGTGTTGGTGCTTACTCTTCCAATTTCTACAGCAACTACTGAACGATCTTTCTTAGCTATGAATATTGTCAATACTAGACTTTGCAACAAAATGGATGATGATTTCCTCACAGACACATTGATCACATACATTGAGAGAGATATTGCTAAGAAGAGTAGCATGGAATCAGTCATAGATGATTTTAGGGATATGAAAGAACATAAAGTTCGCTTTTAATATATGTTAAATTATGTAGTACAAGATACAATTATTTTATATTTTCATGTAATTTGAGACTTCAATGATACGTTATTTCATTTTTCTTTGACGATCCTTTTGTGCATGTTCATTATTTTTAATTTAAACTTCAAATTTTGGATTACGAATTAGTCGCTAGCTAAAATTTGAACTCGTGACATATTTCGGCAACCCCTAAACCAGAAGCCTGGTTCTGCCCCTAAATACATATATACAGTTGTGGAACCAGAAACTAAAATGAGGGGGGGCTTAGTTCAAAATTTTTTATTTAACTTAGGGTTTTTTTAATGTTCACTTGAATACATTTTAAGTCTTATAAACTCAAATTTTATTACTTTTTTTAAAATTCTAAATAATAATACTAATAAAATATCATTTTTCCAAGTAGTTTCCACAAAATATTTTTTTTAAAAAATAATGTGGCTATTAAGATTTGAACCAAAACTTTAAAACCATCAAATAACATTCTTACCATTGAACTACAAGTCTTTTAACATATGAAAAATGTGTCCAAATATTTTTATCTAACTTTTTCAGAGGGGGTTTGGGGTACATTTAAAAGAGAAAATATGGCTCAGGAGGGGAGCCCCTCCTGGGCCTTAATTGGATCCGCCCATGTACCTATATATACATATGTATGTGTGTGTGTGTGTGTGTGTGTAAAAGTCTGCTGTTATTATTATGGATGAAATTGCCCAGAGGTTTGTTGGTGAAGCTGGGATTCACTTTTTGAGTTTTAATCCAACACTTCCATGTACTAACAAATACAAAATATTATACAGAGGATAGTAATTTAAGAAAATTTTTAATTATGACGAGGAAAACAAATTAACAGCCAAAGTTATTTTTGTGTTATCGTTCATGTTGTAATAGTCACATATCGCGTTGTAACAATTTCGGTGCTACCGACATGCCTTTGTACCTAGAGTTTGGAATATTCTATGAAGATTGAGTTCATTAATGTGGGGGAGTTATTGCTTAAACCTGAAATTAGTATCAGTGGCGGACTTATGCGTCGGGCTAGTCCAGAAAAAATCGTTTACACCCCTTAATGTTTCATTAATTTGTAAAATAATAGAGTTTTAATTTTATTTTCATATATGTCCCTAACTCAATTGTCCTTATATTTTCATCAATTTAGTATAACAATAGAGTTTTTATTTAATATTCAAATATGTCCCTAACCCAATTACCCTTATGTTTTCATCAATTTTATATAACAATAGAGTTTTTATTTTGTTTACAAATATGTCCCTTATTCACTTATATTATTTTCAATTGAAATTAGTGACTTATTTTATAAAATGATTAAATCATATATTTATTGAATAGATTGAAAACATTAGGGAGCTAAAATTTTATTACTGCTTTAATTTATTTTAAAAAACTTCTAATTGAAAAAAAAATGACAATGTAATATAACATCGTCATTAATATTAAAACTACTTACAGAAACAACATGTAGTAACAATTATCAATATTTTCATAAAATTTTTATGTGAATTTTCAGATTTTATTTATTAGTTATATTAACTAAGAGGACAAGTTAGAAAATAAAATTTGAGTATTTTAAAGAGGTTTTGATAGAATAATCATCAATATCTAGTTCTTTAAAGAGAGATAGAGCGCTGACAAAGAAACAACTACACCCAAATACATTTTTGCTGAATAAATTTTATGTTTAATTTATTAAGTTTGGTAATTTAGTACTTCACTTCAAATATAAAAAGTTTTACTTGCAATTTTTAATTGATTGTAATTACATGTATTGATCTATTTTAATTTAAAATTCTTAATTGATTTTTTAATCCTTATATAATTATATATTATTATAGGCTGCAATGTCAGATTCTATCATTGAAAAGTAGTGTTTTTATATTCGAGTTGTCTTTTGTTTTTTACTTTTTTTAATTATTTTTGTTTATAGTCCATATTTAGAGAGATAAGATTTTTGGTGTTCTTCCTTATTTAATGTACTTATTTTTATATATAATTTTTTATGTTCGCTTCAAAATAATATTTTTATTTTGCCCGGGTAATATTAAGTTCTGGATCCGCCCCTGATTAGTACGATTCAACTAATTTAAGTAAAAATGGAATAATACATATTTCCATTAATTATTTGCAGAGTTCCCTTTGACTAGTCCCTAAACGGCGACTTTGATAATTACTTAATTAATGATTTTGGCAAATTTTAATTTAAGAAAAAAATAAATGATTAACCCAAACTAGTTCAGGTTCTTTATAATTAAATAATTAATTGGTTAAGTGACAAATTTTTATCTTGTGAAGCGTAATAAGCTTGTGTCAGGTTTTCTATATATGCCCTTTTACATAAGCATAAAGTTTCTGTGAGATTTTTTCTGTATATGCTCTTTTATATAAGCATAATGTTTCTGCGAGATCTTATATACCCATAAATCAATTGATTCTTTTTTTTTTTTTTCTGGTTCTTGCAATTTTTTTAATGACAAGCATAACAATAATTTGAAATATTGGAGGAACTTAAAGACAAATAATTGGTTTAGTGACTACTCATGTTTTCCATGAGTTCCCGGTTTTTTTAGAAACTCCAACGATTAATGTCATGTTTTTGTGATCCCTCACGAAGGTATATGGGACGCCATTCTATAAAAAAAATTTAAATCTTGCAGCAGGTAAGATAAACTTTGTGACATGAGTTGATAGTTAAATCTGGAGGTGCCTTTGACTATCCAAGCGTTGGATAGTACTATAGGTTTCAATTAGAAAGCGTTGCATTCTAGTAAGATTCATTGACATTCTCTCCTTGTAAAGAAAGACTTGTTTTGTCTTCTAAGAGAAAATAAGAGAAAGAGAGAGATTTAAGCAATTTTGCAGCCCATAATTACCCTTGGTCCAAATTGCATATACCAAATTACAAAATTTGAAGGAGATTGCCATTTAACTTCCATTTGCACAATTTGATTTGCCTATTTATGATAAATCAAGTTACAAATTATGTTATGACTAAATTTCATCGCGAAGCCTACATAAACATCTTATTTTCTCTAGTTTACTCTTAAACTAAATAAATTTGAAACCTTATTGTTATAATATCGAATCCTACCTTTACCACTACTTTTCACAATACCTCGATCATGACCATATCCATGTATTTTTATTAATAAAAGAAAATTTTATTAAGAACAGTTAAGAAAAAGCGGACAAAGAGGAAAATTACATAAATCTATAATTAGGAAAATCCACAAGAGGGAGGAACATCAAATCAAGAAATTGATTGCAAGACAAACCTTGACAATGTTTTTATGAACAATAAGGAGACATTTGAGAAAGCATTTCACGGAAATTAATCCATAGATTATGCATGCTCCAAGTGTCAAAATTGGCTGCAGCATCTAGAAGGTTTGAAGAAGCAAAGCAAAATGGTTGGCACATGGCTTTGAAATTCTAGATGCCGTAATGTTTGGTAAAAGAAAAAGAAAAATTCAAAGCTCAAAAATGCAAAGTTTGAAATTTTTGAGTTGTATGGCTTGAAGTTTATGGCCACTTTTTGACTTTTGAGGCAAAGTTTTGCCTATAAATACAAGCTCTCAATTTAGAGCTTGTATCCAATTCCATCGAGAGAGAAGCATTGCCTTCCTTTAGAGTTGAGACTATTAAGAGTTTAATAAACTCTTGAGTGATTAGTGTTCTGAGAGTTTGGGTGTATTGGGGTTTTGGGAAGTAAGCTAAAATACTACAATACTTGTAACTCCTTTTCACTAGTAAAATATTTTCTTCTGTCTTCGCCCGTGGACGTAGGCTAAAAACCGAACCACGTAATTTCTGGTGTACTCTTTATGCTTGTTCTTTATTTTCTTCCAATTTTATTTTAGCTGCGTGTCTGCTTCACCCAACAATTTTCTAACAGTGGTATCAGAGTTATTGGTTGTATTTTTGGAGTCAGGTACTGTTCACGTAAGGGGCACTATTCATGTATACGGTACTATTCACAAGAAACGGTGGGAGCGATCCAAGAATTTGGTGGTGCAAAGTAGGGAATAGTGGTGTGAGTAAAGCAACTGTGTGGTTTTGTACATGTCTAGGAAAGTTCTGTCACAAAGGCGATAAGATAATAAGGAGTCTGGGTTTTAAGTGGGACGATTGTGACCCCTCAGTCTTTCCTGGGAACTTTCCTGGTGTACATTCTTACACATACTCACAACTATTCAAGGTGGTACACTAGCTTGTGTGCAGTATTTATCAACAAAATGACGACAAAGTATGAAATTGAGAAGTTTAACGGAAATAATTTTTCATTGTGGAAAATGAAGATGAAAGTTGTATTGAGGAAAAATAATTGCTTGGCAGCAATTGGAGAAAGGCCCATGGAGATAACTGATGACAAGTGGAACGATATAGATGGCAACGCCATTTCTGATCTACACTTGGCACTTGCAGATGGAGTATTATCCAGTGTGGCAGAGAAAAATACAGCGAAGGAAATATGGGATACTCTTACAAAATTGTACGAGGCCAAGTCACTACACAACAAAATCTTCTTGAAGAGGAAACTCTATACTCTTCGAATGGTGAAATCTACAATGGTGACCGACCACATTAACACCTTGAAGACTCTATTTTCATAACTCACAACGTTGGGTCATAATATAGAGGAGAATGAACATGCAGAGCTTCTACTTCAAAGTCTACCAGGTTCGTATGATCAACTCATCATCAACCTAACGAACAACAATCTAGTGGACAGTCTAGTTTTTGATGATGTTGCAGCCTCCGTATTAAATTAGGAGAGCAGACGAAAAAATAAGGAAAACAGACAAGCAAGTTCACAGCAAGCGGAGGCGCTATTAGTGACGAGAGGGAGATCAACGAAACGTGGCCCCAATGGGAGTCAAAATCATGGTATATCAAAATCCAGAAGTAAGAAGAATGTTAAATGCTATAACTGTGACAAGAAAGGGCATGTCAAGAAAGAGTGTTGGAGTAACCAGAAGAGAAAAGAGGGCAAAGAACCTGAGTCATCAAATGCTCAAGGGTGTGTGGCAAGTACCTCGGATGATGGTGAAATTCTCTACAGCGAGGCAATAACTGTTTCAGAAGGCAGAAAATGACTATATGATGTTTGACTTATAGACTCAGGAGCTACCTAGCACATGACCTCTCGGAGAGAATGGTTCCACACATATGAACCTATCTCAGGAGGATCTGTATATATGGGTAATGGTCATTCCTTGGAGATCGCTGGTATTGGTACTATTAAAATAAAAATGTTTGATGGTACAATTCGCACAATTGGGGAGGTAAGACATGTCAATGGCCTGAAGAAAAATCTATTGTCTTTGGGACAAATGGATAGTCATGGGTACAAAACTCATGTGGAGAATGGAATTATGAAGATCGTTAAAGGCGTGCTTGTATTGATGAAGGCAGAAAAGATCGGTGCTAATCTATTCATGCTTAAAGGAGAAACACTATAGGAGGCTGATGCATGTGTTGCGTCAAATGGAGAAGAGTCAATGATGATGTGGCATCTCAAACTTGGCCACATGTCAGAACAACGTTTGAAGATTCTCTCTCAGCGAAAATTGCTTCCAGGGCTCAAATCGGTAAGTTTACCATTTTGCGAGCATTGTGTTATAAGTAAGCAGCATAGATTAAAATTTAGTAGATCTATTGCTAGAAGTAAATGCATTCTAGACTTGATTCATTCTGATGTTTGGGAATCACCGGATATATCCATGGGAGGTGCAAAGTACATGGTGACTTTCATTGATGATTATTCCAGAAGATGTTGGGTGTATCCAATTAAGAAAAAGTCAGATGTATTTCTAGTATTTAAAGAATACAAAGCGCCGGTGGAACTTGAATCTGGTAAAAAGATCAAGTGCTTGAGAATGGATAATGGTGGAGAGTATACAGATGGCGAGTTTCTTGCTTTCTGTAAGTAAGAAGGTATTTAGAGGCAATTCACAGTTGCATACACTCCTCAACAAAACGGAGTGGCGGAGCAGATGAACAGAACTCTTATAGAAAGAATAAGAGCTATGTTGAGGACTGCTGGTCTACCTAATTCATTCTGGGCAGAAGCAGTCAAAACTGCTTGTTATATAGTAAATCGGTCGCCATCTACAGCTATTATGCTGAAGACAGCGATGGAGATATGGACTGGAAAGCCAGCTGATTATTCCTACCTACATGCATTTGGATGTCTTGTGTACGTGATGTACAATGCCCAAGAAAGAACAAAGCTGGATCTAAAATCTAGAAGATGTATCTTCTTGGGATATGCTGTTGGAGTAAAGGGGTATCGTCTGTGGGACCCCACTGCCCACAAGATCGTCATCAGCAGAGATGTTATCTTTATAGAAGATCAACTGCAAAGGAGAGATAAAGATGATAGCAGTATAAAAGAAAAGTCAGAGACTGTGCTGGTATATGTGGAAAATAATCCAGAAGATTCAGATTCTTTTGAAGCAGCACCAGAACACGAAGAACAAGAACCAGTCGAGTCCGAGGCTCCAGAAGTTCGTCGGTCAACTCGTGAGAGATGACCGCCAATATGGCACTCGGAGTATGTTGTTGTGCAAATTTTAATGTACTCGCAAGCGCACGAATCTGTTGTAGTATAGACTAATGGTGACGAGTGTCGATCCCACGAGGAGGTGGATTTTAATTATATATAGAATTAATTTTGTAAATGGGTTGTTGGATTTATGATGGAAATGATTTGGAATATGCTAAGACTTAAATTAAAATGGCGAGAATAAATTCTAAAATTGGAATTGCAATGGAAAGAATAAATTGAAGAGAAAATCTATTAAATTGACGTACTTGGGTATCTGGATCCGTATCAACATGCATCATGGGCTAAATAATCCGTATTAATGCCAATTAAATCATGAGGGGGGAATCCACACCTCATGAACCACGCTCTAATCAATATGGTGCTAAGGGCTTATCGTGCCAAATAATAATAACCTTATACTAGAGAGCCGGTGTAACCAAGGCGGTATCTAGACAAGACTTTTATTATTTGTCGACGAGAAGTCAAAACATCCACAAAAATTAGAGGGGAAGAGAAAATAAATTTACCAAATTAAGCCCATGACACATGTTGAGACTTCACCTTCAACCCAAGCTTGAAAGAAAATTAGCTACTCATAATTGAACTAGGGGCAAAATGGGACTTTATTAAAATACGAAGAAAATACAAGATGGAGAGGGAATTACCGAAAATGGATCCCAAAAATGGATTCAGAGATATCCAATTAGGGGGGAGAGGCCCCCTTTTTATAGATACATGGAGTAAATCATGGCCATCGGATTAAAAACAGTTTGGACGCTCAGGATTGCGCCACGTCATCAGTCAACAGTCCACGGTTTGACCACGCGGATGAACAGTAACACGGTTTGACCCGACTTTGAACAGTAACGCGGTTTGGTTGAAAATAATCCTGTGTGATGCATGCACCGTACACGAGATTTTTTGTCCACTGATATGCTGCCACGTCACCATCAACAGTACATAAGAATTTTAGTCCAACAGGATCGTGACACCTCATCAGTCAATGCCACATCATCGGTCAATGCCACGTCATCATCCGTCTATGTGAACAGTGTCGTGAACAGTAACGTATACAATACCGTACACGTGAATAGTACTGTACATGTGAATAGTGCCATTTTTCCTTTTATGCTCCTCCTAAGGTTTTTGACCGTCCTGAGTTCAAAAGTGATGTCCGTTTTGCCGTCTGATTTCTCCTTTATTGTGAAATGACTATAATGCCCCTAAAATACATAAAATACTTAATTAAAATAAAACACATGTAATTAAATCACAAGAAGGTTAAATACATAAAAGTAAGGGTTGTTAGTAAGACTTGAAATGTAAAATGACGGTTTTCTCCTTTATAAATATGCATTTTCTAACACTCAACACACCCCCCAACCAGCTTATTGCTAGTCCTAAGCAACTGAAGCGAAAATAAAATTCAAATTCAAAATGATTTTTTTTTTTAATTTAGAAACACTCGTGTTTATTCAATCAGATTAATGATAGCAATCAAATAAAAGTATAAGCATTATCTCCAGTCTAAAGTAACATCACACTCACATCAACCATCCACATGAATCAGCCCAGTAGACTTTGTTATAGCTACTTTTAAGAATGACATGTCAAACCCCAAAATCTCACTGGAAGTAGTGACACTCTCACAAAGAAATTAAACCCAATAAAAATAGTCACTCCAATGAATGATAATTGAGAGAGAAAATAATAAAGAAGTGATATCACATGCTCTCACCAAGATGAAATAAATATGCCCTCAGCTTAGAAATAATACGATCTCAAGTCAAATAAAATGTAAGTCAACCCACTTTATTTATCTTTCTTTTTTTTTTTTTAATTATGCATCACTACATCTTTTTAGCCCATATAACTAGCTTCTACTTCAGATTATAGTTCCCTAAAATCAGGAAGGACTTTTATTAGGATGTAACGTAGGCTAGGGACATGGTTAACAAAGAAAGGAAATAAGGAAAACAAAGTGTATGTTTGAGAAAAATGCAGAGAATTTTTTTTTTTTTTTTAGAAGTTGCAAGGTGGATTTCACCTATTATTGTTATTTTTATTCTTTTGAAACAACAACTTTTGTTTTTGTTTTTGTTTTTGTTTTTTTTTTGTTTTTTTTTTTTTGGCATAACTTCACTGAACACATAATTATTTACATTTTCTCAAACATAAATAGGTGATGGAACTTATAAGACATCGGGTAATACTCCAAATCGGAGTGGGTCAAGATGATAAGTTGACAAAGAAAATGTTTTTTTTTTTTTTTAAAAGGCTCAAAAGGGTTAACTATGGATATTTAATAAAAGGGATGGCTAGAAAGGCTCCCGGGTACCGAATTTTATGGGGTAGGTTGGGTACCCCGGAGATAACTAATAATTACATAACCTTTGCATCGACACGTGGCGCTTCATTTTCAATACTCTATTTATCCCCAAACACACCGCAAAATCAAAAACTCGATCAGCCAATTCCTCCTTCCTAAATTTATGGGACCCACTCAAATTTTATGCCGGATTTTCATGCTTTAACTAGCAAATATTATTAATGATTCTCGTTTCTCATTCTCATTTTAAAAGGATTTTACTCATAAAAAAGTAATTAAGTAACAGAGTAAACACACCATCAAGTCCTGAGGATTTTAAGAGAATTTTAATAGCAAAAATTAATGTAATAGAGTAAACACACCATCAAGTCCTCGTATGAGGGCTATAAGAGGATTTTAATAGCAAAAAATTAATGTTGTCACCTGTGTGAGGACTTTCAAACATGTATCATTGTGCTATGAATGTTGAAACAAATGTAACTTGATTGAAATTAACCCAAAAACTATTCCTACCCCAGCCATTTTGGAGCCGATAATCAGTAGAATAAACAAAACCCACTTGTACTTTAAACATCATTCGTCAACGAGCATATATAGAAGAAGAAAAAAAACCTATGCCACTGTATATATTTATAGTAAAATTTATATTCTTCCTGAAATGTAGTATAAATCATTCATTAATTAATTACAAAGATAAATTCATCAATGATCAATAAAGAGAGAGAAACATTCAATACCTAAAGATGATATGAATGAAACAAGATGCGAGCTTGTGTTATTAGATTTAGTGATTTACTGAGAAAAGTCAAGAAAAAATTGAGAAAAATATTTTCAACGGCAGTTTGGAACAATAGCATTTCTATTAGATTTTTTTTTTTAATCACCTAAAGTAGAAATAGATATATCAACTTGTAAAAATTCACAATAACAATCAACGTGAAGCCCATAGTTAAATCACAACAAAGCCCAGTTTAATGAATATAGTTTTATATCACTCATCAATTACATCTGTAGTGGGAAGGAAGTGCCCAAACACAAGAAATTACAATAATTAAGGGCGTGTTTGATATTATTTTTCAGTAAGTGTTTTACGTTTTTCAATAATAAAAAAGAAAAGATACGTTTAGTAGCCATGTTTTTTAACAGTAATTAAAAAATTTACAGAACAAAATATTTTCGTTCTTAACTTTTAAAAGAAAAAAGTGGAGAACGTTGAAGTATTCCACTTTGTTGCGTGCTTTAAGAGAACAAGAAATTTTATGAAAATGAGATTCACGTCACATTTAACTCCACACATAGCACCGAACGCAGCGCTTTGATATAACTATATATTGTCACTGTGCAACACCGTTCTCAACACACACACACCGTTCACAGCATACACGCCCTCTCGCTCTCTCTCTCACGGCACACGCCACAAATCTTCCCAAGCCACCAATATCCCGTTCTTTCTCACCGTGCTCCGTCGGCAGCTCTCTCTCTCTCTTTCCCCCCTCCAAATCCAACACAAAACGCACGCGTCACTCTCTCTCTACCCCCTCCAAATCCAGCAGCCATGGGTCACGAGTTACTCTCTCTACCCCCTCCAATTCAAGTAGTCGTGGCTCGTGGGTCACTTTCTCTCTCTCTCTCTCTCTCCCCTCCAATTCCAGCAGCCGTGGCTCACTCCCTCTCCTCTCCAAATCCAACAATCGTGGGTCAATTTGTGGAGGTAAGGTAATTTTCCCCCGAGTTCCCACTTGAAGAGGCAAAGGATAACATAAAAACAGAATTTAGAAAAACATATTGAATAAAAAATGAAAAAAAGAAAATACACACTGTATCTGTATGTGTATGTATTTTATTAATTGAAAAAAATCGAAGAATGGAAAGGTCAAATAGCCTCGGTTTCGAGGTCAGTGCAAAGACAGCAATAAGGAAAGTTCCTCAATGATGATTAAAATGAAAATGACAACATATAATTACATCAAAACACTGCGTTCGGTGCTAAGTGTGGATTTAAAGTGTGGTATGAATATCTGTGTTGGAAATTTTATGAAAAAAAAGTCATATGTCAGAACTTGCCTACTCCTAGGCCCACCTACACTTTTATATTATCACCTTTCCTCTATGAGCTTTACCAAATTATCTATCATCTCCCCCTTGCAAACTTTCTTTTTTTCAATGTTTGTTAAATTTTTGCATAATTTTTTTGACCTAGAAATACAAAAAATGTGGAATTTTTTTTTTCAAGTTCTACCTAATAAGAATAGATTATTTTATTTGGTGGTTGAGTTCAAACATAATTGCTATTTTTTGAGATGCTAATTAACGCTATTTTTATCATTTTACTAGTTTATTTGCATTTTATTTTAGATGAAATTATAATAATTAAAGTTAATTTAAATAAATAAATAATATGTATTGCATAATATATTGAAATACTTTTTTCTTAAAAAATTTCACTAAACTTATTTTATTATTTTACTTATTTTTAGGCAAATAACTAAACACGTTTTCACATTTATCATTTTCATACGGATAAAAGCCAATTTAGTCCCTAAATTTTAAGATTAGTATCTATTTAGTTCCTATATTTTTAAAAATATCTCGAAACATCCCTGCCGTTAAAGTATTGATATCCATACCGTTACTTTTTATTTATTTTGGCTTACTTTTACAAGATCACCCTTTTATAATAATTTTTTATTTGGACATTAATAAAAAAATAATTAAATTACCAATTTAATCCTAAAAATTATATTAATTTTTAATTGTCAAAAATTGTATGCAAAGTACCAAGTGTGCAAATGGTGCTTGCAAAAAAATTAATATAATTTTTTTTTATTTTTTAGGGTTAAATTGGTAATTTAATTATTATTTTTTATTAGTGTCCGAACAAAAAAATTATTATAAAAGGGTAATATTGTAAAAGTAAATCAAAAGAAATAAAAAGTAACGGTAGGGGTATCAATACTTTAACGACAGGGATGTTTCGAGGTATTTTTAAAATATAGGGACTAAATGAACACTAATTTTAAAATACGGGGACTAAATGAGTTTTTACCCTTTTCATATATAATTTTGGAAACAAACTACAAAAAGCATTTTAACTTTTAAAAATATCACATTCAAAACATCATTTTTCTTCTCTAAAATAAGGGTAGAAAACACCAATTAAAAAACAATACCAAATACACTCTAAATTTCTACGTCCACTCCAAAAAACTAAATCTTCCAGGCTATAGAAAAGGAAATGCGACCAACCAATCAAATTGTTGGCGTGAAGTTAATAGACTCATAATGACTATTAATTAACAGAGCACTACAAGGATTTTTGGAGGGTGTTAAAAGCAAAAATTGTTCGCTTTTGGTAGTGTCAAGGTGTATAGTAGAGTCTTTAAATATAGTATTTTTAGCCTTACTCAAATTGATTTTCAGTAAATACTATTAATTTTACGAGTAAGGATAGAGGCATAATTATTTTTGTATAAATAAGTGTATACAAATTAATATAACATTACGAGACTGGTTATAAAACCATTATGGGTTCACATAATTGAAAAAAAAATAACTTCTATCACTTTTTAATTAATTTTTTTATGTCACATCAATTTTTATACTTTAGTTTGTACAAGTTATATGGGTCCAACTATATTGCATTTGTAGTATGGTACCACAATTACTTTCAACCGTTGGATATCTGCAGTTACATAATTATTTCTATTATTATTACAATTTTATAGAGCGAGTTTCTTTCTACCTTTAAAACAATGTTAAATAATATTTTACAATGTAAACCTAAGGCTCAAAACATCTATCCAATGCCAAATGGTTATTACCTTCCTTCAACAATAAGGGCGGGGTTGAGGATTCAACTCTTGTATAATTACAAGTGAGAATATATTGCATTTTGTGATACTTCCCAAAGAGAAAAATAAAGGACAATTATTCAGACCATCTTTTTGTGCGTAGTAGTATTCTCTTCCGTGCCAGCTCACAAGCCTCCGCATTCGTCATGACATCCCATAAACAATCGCTGGCTAGAATGAAGCATTCACCTTCTCTTGTCCTTGGAAGAAACATTAATTCTGGTTCAGGAATAATCCATGGTTTCAAGTATCTGTCACCTTCAAACCAAGGCAAAGTTTTGGGTTATAAATTTCTCTAAATTACATTTGAGATCTAAGCAGCTTGCTTATAAACTAATTTTATGCACCCGTACTGTTAAGTGCATGCACAAATCACAGTGTTGTGTTGAATTAGATAGTTGTGTTATGGTCGGAGTTATGATTGAATTGCTGCGGGAGTTGTATTATTGGTGGTTGCGTGAAGTTGTCGAGTTTGATTGTAATTGTTAAAGGATTGGAGTTTTAAGTGTTGTCTTTGGTCAAAACGAGTGGAAATATATAATGCCCACGTGTTCGATAAAATGCCGCAAAGAGTAATTTTAATTTTAGCTGCGTTTGATGGATTATATGAGCAGATTTGATATGGCAAAACAGTGAGTTTATGTTTGGAGATAAAAAGGTCATTTGATCGATGTCAACTTCTGGTCAAATTTCTACAAGGAAAATTTTTTTATGTATTTTTGGAAAAAAAAAAATAGATTGTCAGTGCATAATTGTCCAAAAATAAATAAAGTTTACTGTAAGAGAGGATTACTTTTGCTAATGACTTGCTGGCAGAAAAGCTGCATAGAATTCTATTGATGAAAACCCTGGAGGGTCCCTGGTCAAACTCGGACGAATGCATTTTGCACTTCACGCTTAGAATTTCTCAAGTTTGAATAATAAATTTAGTGCCACTAGGCCCTTGGTCAAAGTGGTTGGGCTGCTGCCCTCACGCGGGCAACAGTTCAAGCCCCCAGATGCTGTTGCTACCTTGATTCATACTATATCCCTTCATTTTATAGGCGATCCTTCACACCTTAGGGATAAAAATGCTGAGTTACTACACAATTTGAGGTGTAGAAAACTTAGTGATTTTCAGAGCTACAAAACCACATTCTTTACCAGACTCTTCCTTAGGGATGATGCAAATCATGTAACTTGGAAGGAAAAATTCCTTGCAGGTTTACCTACCCTACTGGGAGAAAATGTTAGAAATTCCATTAAAGCCCTTTATGATAATCGCATTCCCTATGATGAACTCACCTACGGCGAACTTGTCAGTTTTTACTAGATTGAGCACTATCTGGGGCTATCTGGACCTTAGAAGAAGATGAAGAAGCTTCTATTCTATCTAATTGGTCTCTAATGGCTTTAGCAAAATCTGGTTTTGACTCTTGAACAAGCTTTTGACTAGTTTTCGAAACCTGGAAAGGTTTGAAAATAGGTTCTTTAAGCTTTTTGTCAGAATCCGATTTTGAAGTAACAAGAGAAACCGCTATGGTTGACTTCTGGAATTGGTTCTCTATCCTAGTCAACTGTTTTCCTATTGTATTTAGATTAGCATTACAGAAATTATTATGTTGAATAATGCTATCTAAATTCGATTCTAGATCTTTATGGATTTTATAGGGTGAGGCTTTAATCTCAATAGGAGGCTATCCATGTTCGATGGTAAACAGTTGACTCCGAGTCTTCTGATTCTGAGTCTTCCATGACGGGAGATAGTGAACCTCTACAGGTTGATGAGTTAATTGACTCAGATACATCTGTATCCAGTGATAGTGATTCTGACTCAGAATCCTATTTAAAGAAGATTAATGTTTTGACTAAAGAACAAGAAACTTTTCTTGAATTGGTTAAACATATTTCTGGCCCAAATCTCCAAAAGGAATACCTCGATAAACTTTTAAAAACTCTAGAACTCAATAAAGCAGAAACTTCTAAAGCCCCAATAATTAAAAAGAATACTTATGATAAAAATTTTATAGTAGCCGTGGAATAGGCTACTATCTGAACTTTAAATCGAACCTCTACTATCTCCTGTAGAGGTTCACTATCTCCTATCATGTTTAAGGATGGTAGCCGTGGAATAGGCTGGCTCAGAATGAGCTTCACTAAGGAAGAAATGTTTAAACTTTACTGACTCAGTGAACTCAAGAATGCTTTGGTAGAAAGACTGGGCTTGTGTTAAATCCCATGGTTTGAAAAACCAGCCTTTCGGGAAAATCTTTGAAATTGCCTGAAATGGATCAGAATGATAAAACCCATTTTCCATAGGTGATCCTTTAAGCTGATTTAAATGCCGCAAAGAGTAATTTTACTTTTAGCTGCGTTTGATGGATTATATGAGCAGATTTGATATGGTAAAATAGTGAATTTATGTTTGGAGATAAAAAGGTCATTTGATCGATGTCAACATCAGGTCAAATTTCTACAAGGAAAATATTTTTATGTATTTTTGGGAAAAAAAAAATAGATTGTCAGTGCATAATTATCCAAAAATAAATAAAGTTTACTGTAAGAGAGGATTACTTTTGCTAATGACTTGCTGGTAGAAAAGCTGCATAGAATTCTATTGATGAAAACCCTGGAGGGTCCCTGGTCAAACTCGGACGAATGCATTTTGCACTTCACGCTTAGAATTTCTCAAATTTGAATAATAAATTTAGTGCCACTAGGCCCTTGGTCGAAGTGGTTGGCCTGCTGCCCTCACGAGGGTAACAGTTCAAGCCCCCACAAAAGTATTATGGAAGCTAAAATATTTATAAATCTTTTTCCCTTGGGAAATGCGAGTGAAACAGAGACACCCCTAGTCTATGAGGGTTATTTGTATGGGCGTTTGTGAGGATTAAATTATAGGTTATTTGTTTGTACATGTACTTATCTTATGTGTAATCAGTATTAAAAAAAAAGAATAATAAATTTAGTGAGTGAAATTTTTCGTACCATCCGAACTTAAAATAAAATTTTTAAAAAAGGAAAGGGGGGGGGGGGGGGGGTTACATAACCAGGCTTCCAAGTTCAGACGGTAATTTTGTTTGCAAAGAGTGATTCAGAAACTCATGGCCCTGTATTAATATCATGAGGTGGCAAGGCCTATTTTTCTTGACATGAGAAATAAAAATGAAATGATCCACAACATCTATTAGCCAATATCCATAATCTGCTGAAAATGAACAAACACAATGATTCATTTTCAGTATAGTGACAAGCAACTTTGAATAATTAAAGGAACTTGCTGAAAGTGTGCCACCCCAAATAGATAATCTAACAGCCAACAGTAATTCATAATAATTTTTAATTTCATGCATTCACAAATTGCACTGAAGGGAATTTTGCCGCCAACTTAGAAGCAAGCTGTCTTTCAAATTTACACTCCACTGTTTCCCTCCAACGAGATTCCTTTAGAGTGCCCCGCCAATACGGTGAACAAGAATCGATGGTTATCTTCTCCAAAAGTTCAGCACACTCAATCAAATACGTCATAAACTCAGCGTCAGCTCGCCCCTCAAATCCAACCAATTCCACCACTCTAACACTTAATTTCGTGAGGCTTAAATATGGATGATCCTTGAGTGTCCGTACTGCTGCATCTATAGGTGTTCCACCAAGCTGAGATAGGAGAAAAGGCAGCAATCACATCAGAAGTATGTATGAAGACACTTATGAAACGTAAATGCAAGCTACAGGAGTAGTCTCAACCATTAAACTAAATGCACATCCAAATTAAAGTTTCCACCTGCAATATTTGAATATCAAAATCATAAGATGAATAATAAAGTATTCACCTTCTCCAGCTTTAATTTATGCAATGAGGGACACACTTTCAAGAAAAAAGAACAAGGAAGCAAACACAAGCAACTACACATTGCAATTATGAACTCCAAATAACCGAGTTTCGATAATTTAGTAAAAGGGTAATTTTTAAAAATCTCCCCTGAGGTTTGAGGCTGTTGCAAGTAGATGGCGAAAATCATTTTATTTGTAAAAGACCCCCTACCGTCAGTTAAAATTTTCATTGAGTAACTGTTGACTTTGAAAAGACAATATTACCCCTAATCCTCACTTTCTGCTTTTCTCTTCAAATCATTTATTACACTTACTTTCCCAAAATCAGAAAAGCTATAGTTTTTAAGTTGGCGTCTTGCATGAAGTCCCCGTACAGTGACAAGTTTGTTAGTTTAAAAACATTGCTAATCTCACCGTCTTAATGTCTCGTTACTCATACACAAAGTAGGAAGCATATATACTTACATAGTCCTAACCTAAATATTAAGGGACGTTGTAAATCGTTTCAAGGCTTCGTTTACATCAATATTCACAAAAATCTTCCCACTCTTGCCCAAAACTACCCCACCAGTATTACCACCACAACAAGCATCGGCTGCTGATCAGCAAAACCTAGATTGGGCAATGATAATGATAGGCTTTTGCTTACCATCGGCAATTGAAATCGCTCTTCAATCTGTAAGCAAAACAAAACAGTGAGATAACAAGTTATATATTAGCTAAATAACGAAAACCAGCTACTGAAATTTTCAAATGAAAAAAAAAAGAAAGCGAAACAGAAGAGAGAGGAATCCAAAATAGAAAATAGAATGGAATCTAAGGCCTGTACAAGACAGTTTCCTTAAAACAGATTTACCGCCTCTTTGGAGTGCTTAAGGTCTGATGGTATCTGCTTCCCAGGATACAACGGATACGAATTTCCAGTCAAGCACTGGCTGGAAATTCCGGCGAACCACAACAGTGAACTCGATCAGAGAAAAATGAAGAAGGATGAAGGAAAAACAGCAAGTGTGCTCTGTGCTACTTTTTTTCCGAGTGTCAAAAACAGAAGTGAAGGTGCCTTTTTATACTCAAGGGAGGATGTAACAGCTGCTTTTGTATTGAATTTCCGAATTCAATATGTTTTAATCAATTGTTATAACAGCCATGAATTGATTTCAAACTTGAATTAAAAATGTGAATAACAGCTACAAAATAATTGTAAAAGCTGTTACAAATTTCTTTGAATTCAAAACATGAAACTGTTACAAAAAAAATTCAAAAGGAAATTAAAAACGTGCCAAGCTTGCATGGATGATTTTGGGCTGACATTCGTGTACGCAGGACACGCGGGCGCACATGAGTTCAACCAAATCGGTCTTGGATTTGCACCCCCCCTGCGCTCGCGCGTGTGGAGAGAACCTCTATCCTTATAATTCTTACTCATGCATGGTTAAGTGTTTATATTTAAACACTAATTCCTAGGCTTCTTTTTCCCAAGTGGGATAAGCCTCATTTCCTTTCAAATTTCCAACTTCAAGGGTGAACTTTGAGAGACAATTTCTCATTCACCCAAGCACCATTTTGAGAAAATAAGATTATACTATTGAAGTATCAATGGAGTAGAATCCAAACCTCACAATATTTTCCACTTTTGCTAAGTGGGACCCACTTAAAATGTGCCCTCAAAATAGCATGTTATGCTATTTTTCCAACAATCCCCCACATGAATGAAAATTGGTAGTAAAAACAAGAAAACCGCTAAATTTTGACATCAAAATCATTTTTGACTCTTAATGATCGAGTTTGTTGGATTGATACCTAGCACAAGATAGGTAGGTGTTATCCTTTGAACCTTCCCTTGTAATAGTATAATTACTTTACTAGCTGATCAGTAGATGCGATGTCTTTGAACTGTTCTGCCATTAGTGTAAAGGATTATATACTACACATAGGTATTTCTCATAACACTGTTGAGTTCTCATGATTATGTTCGTTTTGGCCTTGAACATCTGCCTAGTTCTGCAAGAGTTTCTAAGAGCTGAACCCTTTATAGCTCCCTTTGAAGCGGCCCCACTTCTCTCTCACATAGGTGGTATCTTAATTAAGAGTAACCCGCATTACTCCGCTCTAATTTTCGACGCATAAGAATCATTAAGAGCCTAGCTCAACCTTATTCCCCACGGGCATTACTGTTTCATCATAGGAATGGTCAATGAGGTAATCCTCTCAAGAGAATGACCCCCACAGTGATCTATCTTTAGTCTTTAACAAATAGGTTGTCCAATTGAACCTAGATCTTGGGATCTCCAATTTACTAGGTTAGGTTTTCCTTCGTTATTGACTAATCAATCTATAGGTTTTAATCTCATCCCCCTCGATGATTTTTCTACTTGCTCTCTATTTAACCCTTTGGTTAGCGGATCCGCTATGTTATCCTTTGACCTTACATAGTCAATAGAAATAACTCCAGTAGAAATAAGTTGTCTAATGGTATTATGTCTATGACGTATATGTCTAGACTTACCATTATACATATTGCTTTGTGCCCTACCGATAGCTGATTGACTATCGCAATGTATACAAATCCTAGGCACAGGCTTTGGCCATTTTGGAATACCTTCTAAAAAATTGCGTAGCCATTCTGCTTCTTCACCACATTTATCTAATGCAATGAATTCAGATTCCATTGTAGATCTAGCAATTACTGTCTGTTTAGAAGATCTCCATGATACAGCTGCACCTGCTAGTGTAAACACAAAGCCGCTAGTAGATTTTGAATCTTTTACATCTGATATCCAGTTAGCATAATTAAATCCTTCTAATATTTCTGGATACCTAGTATAGTACAGTCCATAATTACGAGTGTATCGAAGATACCTAAGTACTCTTATGATAGCTTTCCAGTGATCAGTTCCTGGATTACTCATATATCTACTAAGTTTGCTTACTGTATAGGCCAGATCTGGTCTGGTATAATTTGTTAAGTACATCAGACTACTTATTATTCTAGCATATTCAACTTGAGAAATACCCTCTCCTCTGTTTTTCGATAGATGAATACTAGTATCTAATGGAGTTTTAGACATAGTATTATCCTCTTTATTAAAGTTCCCAAGAATTTTATCTACATAATGAGTTTGACTTAAAATAAGTCCATTAGAAGCCCTTGAGATTTTAATTCCCAAAATGACATCTGCAAGACCCATGTCTTTCATGTCAAACTTAGACTTCAACATATTCTTGGTAGATTTAATCATGTCATCATTACTCCCAACAATGAGCATGTCATCAACATATAAACATAAAATGACATAGCCATTTTCTATTTCTTTGACATAACCACATTTGTCACACTCGTTGATCTTAAAGCCACTTGTGATCATCATATGATCAAATTTCTCATGCCACTGTTTCGGTGCTTGTTTCAAGCCATATAATGACTTAACCAATTTACAAACTTTCTTTTCTTGTCCTGGAGCTATAAAACCTTCAGGTTGCTCCATGTAGATTTCTTCATCTAAATCTCCATTTAGAAAAACCGTCTTTACATCCATTTGATGTATCTCGAGATTGCGCAAAGCTGCAATTGCTATTATCATCCGTATGGAATTTATTCTCACAACAGGAGAATAAATATCAAAATAATCAAGGCCTTCTCGTTGCCTATAACCTTCAATTACAAGCCTAGCCTTGTACTTATTGATTGATCCATCGACTTTTATTTTCCTTTTGAAAATTCACTTATACCCCAAAGGTTTACATCTTGGAGGAAGATCTACTAGCTCCCAAGTATGATTTTGTAAAATGGATTCAACTTCACTGTTAATGGCTTCTTTCCATAAAGTGCCTTTAACTGAAGTTACAGCCTCTTTGAAGCTTTGAGGTTCATTTTCTAGCAAATACGTCAGAAAGTCTGGATCAAAAGACTTTTCTATTCTAGCTCTTTTGCTACGTCTAACCTCAATTTCTTGTTCTTCTTCTTCTTCTGGTGCTTGATCATTTTCTTCATTTTCAAGTGTTGTTTCATGAAATTGTTCCAATTCTCTCGATTCCACTCTAGAACTGCAAGGAAACACATGTTCGAAAAACGATGCATTTCTTGACTCTATTATTGTATTTTTGTGGGCATCTGGAATTTTAGACTCATGCACCAAAAATCGATATGCACTACTATTTTGTGCATAACCAATGAAAATGCAGTCAACAGTTTTTGGTCCTATTTTCACTTTTTTATTTAAAGGAACCACTACTTTAGCAAGACACCCCCACACTCGTAAGAATTTATATGAAGGTGATATACATTTCCATAGCTCATACGGGGTTTTATCTTCTTGCTGTCGGGGTATCTTATTTAATAAATAATTAGCTAACAAAA
Organism: Citrus x clementina; assembly: GCF_000493195.1. NCBI lineage: Eukaryota > Viridiplantae > Streptophyta > Magnoliopsida > Sapindales > Rutaceae > Citrus > Citrus x clementina. The sequence continues at coordinate 5,544,002 of NW_006262201.1, forward strand.
CAGCTTCTCCCCACATATTCTGGGGTAACCCAGAACTTATCAACATTGCATTCATCATTTCCTTTAAAATTCGATTCTTGCGTTCTGCAATCCCATTAGATTGAGGTGAATATGGAGCCGTGACTTGATGTATGATTCCACTTTGTTCACATAGTGACATAAACAGAACAACATACTCACCACCACAGTCACTCCTTAATTCTTTGATTTTTCTATTAAGTTGATTCTCAACTTCATTTTTGTAAAGAATAAACTTTTCCAAAGCTTCATCTTTACTTTTCAATAAATATACATAGCAATATTTTGTGCAATCATCTATAAAGGTAATAAAATATTTATTACCACCTCTTGTTTGAATGGATTTAAAGTCACAAATATCACTATCCATTAAATCAAGTGGTTCGGTGTTTCTTTTAATTATTTGGAAAGATGACCTAGTTAGTTTTGCCTCAACACAAGTTTCACACTTATGTTTCAAATCAATTTGGAAATTGGGAATATGCTTCATGTTAATTAATTTACGCAAAGAATTAAAATTAACATGTCCTAATCTACCATGCCAAAGATTAGTAGACTCAAGCAAATAAGCAGAAGATGTAGCTTTATTATTAATTGTTGGTTTCAAAGTCATTACATTGAGCTTAAATAGCCCATCATCAACATAACCCTTTCCCACATACATCCCATTTTTAGACAAAACTACCCTATCTGACTCAAACACCATTCGGAAACCATGTTTATTCAACAGTGATCCAGACACCAAGTTCTTCCGAATTTCTAGCACATAAAGCACATTGTTCAGAGTCAGTTCTTTCCCAGACGTCATCTTCAAAATCACCTTCCCTTGACCCTCAATCTCAAACGTAGCCGAATTCCCCATGAATAGCTTCTCTCCATTGCTAACTGCTTCAAATGAAGTGAACAACCCTTTGTCCGAGCAAACATGTCTGGTTGCTCCTGTATCTATCCACCATTCTCTTGGATTAGAGCCAACCAGATTCACTTCTGAAACCACTGCAGAGAGGTTTATGTCTGAAACATGTTGAGTGATATTTTCCACCACATTCGCCTCGCACTTCTTTTTAGGCAACCTGCAATCTGAAGCCTTGTGACCCATCTTATCACAATTATAACATTCTCCTTGAAATTTTGTTTGTTTCTTGGAAATTCCTCCTTTCGGGCCTAATTTTTTATTTTTATTTTTAGGTCCATGTTCAACAAAATTTGCCTTTGCCATAGAAATAGCCCCTCTTCTTTCTGCATTTCTGTTGTCTTCCTCAATTATGAGCTTAACAACTAGCCCTTCAATATTCATCTCCTTTCGTTTATGCTTCAAATAGCTCATGAAATCTTTCCAAGCAGGAGGTAATTTTTTAATCATTGCGGAAACTTGAAAAGTTTCACTTAAATGCATCCCTTCATCAAGGATTTTAGATAATATAATTTGAAGTTCTTGTACTTGACTTATTACGGTTTTAGAATCCACCATTTTATAATCTAGGAAGCGACCAACAATAAACTTTTTGGTACCCGCATCCTCGGTTTTATATTTCTGGTCTAAGGATTCCCATAGCTCCTTGGCTGTTTTCTTTCCTATATATACGTTATATAAGGAGTCACTAAGGCCATTCATTACATAATTTTTACACAAAAAATCCGAATGGTGTCATGCATCAATTGCACTTGCACCTTGAATATTCGTTTCACCCTATTTGGGTTTAGGAGCATCCTCGGTCAAGAACCTCGCAAGGTTCAACTTGGTCAAGTAAAAGAACATCTTTTACTGCCACCGTTTGAAATTTTGGCCATTGAACTTTTCAGGCCTTTCCGCATGATTGACAGGAATCGCCACAGAGGCTGGTTCCTTCACAACAGTTGGTGTAGAAATTGGGACATACGGAATATCATCAATGCTTTCAGTTGCCATCTCAATGACTTAAAATCTGTTTTAAGATTATAAGCGAAACAAAACAGTGAGATAACAAATTATATATTAGCTAAACAACGAAAACCAGTTACTGAAATTTTCAAATGAGAAAAAAAAGAAAGCAAAACAGAAGAGAGAGGAAACCAAAATAGAAAATAGAAGGGAACCCGAGGCCTGCACAAGACAATTTCCTTAAAACATATTTATCGCCTCTTTGGAGTGCTTAAGGTCTGATGGTATCTGCTTCCCAGGATACAACGGATACAAATTTCCACCCAAGCACTGGCTAGAAATTCCCGCGAACCACAACAGTGAACTCGATCAGAGAAAAATGAAGAATGATGAAGGAAAAACAGCAAGTGTGCTCTGTGCTACTTTTTTTTCGAGTGTCAAAAATAGAAGTGAAGGTGCCTTTTTATACTCTAGGGAGGATGTAACAGCTGCTTTTGTATTGAATTTCCGAATTCAATATGTTTTAATCAATTGTTATAACAGCCATGAATTGATTTCAAACTTGAATTAAAAATGTGAATAACAACTACAAAATAATTGTAAAAGCTGTTACAAGTTTCTTTGAATTCAAAACATGAAACTGTTACAAAAAAAATTCAAAAGGAAATTAAAAACGTGCCAAGCTTGCATGGATGATTTTGGGCTAACATTCGTGTACGCAGGACGCGCGGGCGCACACAAGTTCAACCAAATCGGTCTTGGATTTGCACCCCCCCTGCGCATGCGCATGTGTAGAGAGCCTTTATCCTTATAATTCTTGCTCATGCATGGTTAAGTGTTTATATTTAAACACTAATTCCTAGGCTTCTTTTTCCCAAGTGGGATAAGCCTCATTTCCTTTCAAATTTCCAACTTCAAGGGTGAACTTTGAGAGACAATTTCTCATTCACCCAAGCACCATTTTGAGAAAATAAGATTATACTATTTAAGTATCAATGGAGTAGAATCCGAACCTCACAATATTTTCCACTTTCGTTAAGTGGGACGCACTCAAAATGTGCCCTCAAAATAGCATGTTATGCTATTTTTCCAACACAATCTTTGCAGGTTCAATCCCAGCTGCCTCTCATGTTCCATTTCCTTTCTCTTGCCGTCATATTTTCCTTCACTTTCCTTTTCCTCGGCAAACTCATGCGTACAAGATTTCCTATAGCAGCCCAGCAGAAAAATTTATCAAAAAATTTGAGCTTGAAACAGCAGCAAATCAACCCAAATACTTTGTTGTCCGAAAAAGCCAAATCTCTGTCTTTAACAGAAGCTCATTATCGTCCTCCTCTTGTTCATTTTTTTTCTTTTTTGCTTCACGATTTCTACCAAAAAATTAGGGATTTAGAATAACAGTAAGGGTACGTGTTACCTTTACAAATGATTCCCTTTTTTCCTGATTTTTACTTCATAATTTCTTTATTTTAATAAATATTAAATTGAATCCAACGGTTAGATTTAACCTCCTGCAGCATAAATCTAAATGACAAGTCATCCTAGGCAACAAAATTGTAAAGTATTTGGCAATATTTTGAAATGTCAATAATGCCCCCACCTACCCAAACGATAAGTAAATGAGGCAAAAATTTAAGGGGCTTTTTACAAATAAAATGATTTTTGCCATCTACTTGCAATAGCCTCAAACCTCAGGGGAGGTTTTTAAAAATTACCCTTTAGTAAAATTACGAGGGACTTTATTAGGGGCCTGAAACAATTCAGTAAAACAGGAAAAAAAAACAATGAGTTGATATTAATAAATATTAAGACAAAAGAATTGAAAACAATAGCACCAATAAAATAAACAATTATATTTACCGGTGAAAGCAGCGGGCGCACATTTAGTGCCTTTAGTTGCACTAAGAAACTATTAAGTTGGCACAGGTTATTCATGATGTAGTCGCTTAAAGAATATCCAAAAGATACATCGACAAGATTAGGAACATTCTAAAAGACACAACTATTTCTAACGAATGATATTTAAAAGAAGGTAAGTGCTACGTTACAATTAACATAACGTACGCTCACACACAGCAACAGTAACGGATTCCACCATAGATATTGTTGCTATGTGTGGATGTATGTTACGATTAACGTAATGTAGGGGCTCCTTAAAAGAAATGAGGTTTGGTAAATGAATTTCAAGATCCTTCAATCCAGCCACATACAACTCTAAGTACTTCAACTTGAGAGATGGACCAAAAAGTTTAAGACTTGTCAGACACAATGACTCTTTAACACTCAATGCCTCAACAGTACAGTAAGACAATAAATGTTCAAGAACCTCTCCACTTACACCTACATTTGCCAAACGTAAGGATGTAAGAGACCTAAAGCTGGAACACCTAAAAAGATGTGATGGAAAAGTGTATTGGCCAGAAGACCGCTCATAACAATCATACCTAACTCCAGAAAAGTCCAACTCAAGTTTTTGAACTTTCTTTTCTACTGCAAATTGGACCCACTTATCAATATCGTTATTGTTGTAGTCCACATCAAAACAAATCCTCAATCCTTCCATAAGTTGACCATGATGAGATCCCAGTACTTGGTTGACCCAACTCATAAACATAAACCTTTCTCTCGCTAGTGGCTCGGCTTCTAAACCCAAGTGTGCTTTTGCTTCCAAGTAAGCCATTGTTAACGGTTTCTCAAAATTCAAACAACCAGTAAAAGAGTTCCATAAATATCTCCATCTACTTGACAGTATGGTTGTCCTTGCTGCTTCTTTCATGGACAAGCAAGACAAAACATCCACAAGAATTTCATATGGGAGTTGACTAATGCAATCATTAGGACAAGTAAAATCACCTTCTCTTCTCGTATTGCAAGGCAGAATGGGCATCCTATCTAAGAGAATTACCCAAAATTCAGAAATTTTAATTAACAAAAGAAAACATAAAATCAGCTATAATATAGATGCAACATACTTGTAGTGCAAGATAGCGACTCCATCTGTTTCCTACAAGAAAACTAGAGCATTATGATTATCAACAAGCACACAACTATATTCAATCATAAAACACCCCAAAATCAAAGCTCGATCAACTTCGAATAATTCTGAATTATCAGAAGGGGATCAGCTACCCATTAATTTGTTACATGGTGTAATATTTACCATAGAAAAAACTTAAGCAAATAACCAGATAAAATTATGTTTAGGAGTGGGCAAATCGGTTTCGCTTCAGGTTGTTCGAGTTTTGATTTGTGTTACAGCCCGGCTTGGAGAATTCAACCAATCGAGTACAAAACGCAATTCCAAACTAAACCGAATTAAATTCAGATTAGTTCGGTTTGGATTTCCGTTTCGAATCGGTTTGAAAATTTGGGTTAAATCCCAATCCAGATGAAATGCAGAATAAAATTAATATCAACTATCAAGCATCGTCAACATTTCATCAAGTCCTTTTAAAAATTAAGATAAGTTTTTTCACATATTGTTTATTTTCAGTGCCTAACTGCCATTGCAAGTGTTCATTTTTCAGTATTCAATGTCTAGATGTCCTTGCCATGCCCGATTAAATTACAAAATAAAAACAGCCAATGCCATTATACAATAAAAAATATATATATTTTGCATATGATCTCGAAAACATACTGAATTTAATTACCAATATCTCCCCTATCCTATTCATCACCAAATCGCAATCATAGCCTTAACGTCATTACCTTGTGCGGCTAACGATGGCGAACGAAGAAGGAGACAGCAACGGCAGTGGTGCACCTAAACGGAACTGACAACGGCGGCGGCGTGTGGGTGTATGTGAATGAGACTAAGCGTGTCTGTGCTCTGAGGTGTGCTGGGCCCGGGGTTATATTAACCGAAAAATGTGATATTAAAGTTGTATAATTCCCATTAAAATTTTCTAAAGATAATTTATTAAAAAAATAAAAATAAAAATCACTTATCAACCTGAAATACCAACAATAGATATCCGACAATTCAAAAGAGATATTACGCTGAGTGATGGGGGAAGTAGCCAGAGGAGAAGATCACCGTTGAACGTTAAAGAAAGTTTTTATAGATTTTGATTTCAATTATAATAGTGTTCAGTTTCCAGGAGGTGAGGAATAGATTTTTAGCACAAATTTAATTTTTTTTTTTTTTGAAAATAGATGGTTGAGTAAATTCCATCAATTTTATTGAAGTTCGGTGAAACTTCAGATAGAATAATAAAATCTTTAATTTAGCCTCCAAAAGTATAAAATCTCATTTTTTTTTCCAGAAGTTAATGACAAATAGATGGCACTCTCCATTTTTGTTCAGAAGTTTATGACAAATAGAGGTGTATTGATTTTTTTTTTATCTTCTTAATAATAAATAGGTGTAAATTAATTTTTCTACACTTTTGAGGGAAAATTTGAATATTATCATTCTACGTAGGGAGTAAATTGAAGTTTACCTTCAAATGGTTAATTTCCCTACATGACAATTGTTTTGACATTTATCACAAATCAATGACATATGTTTTCAAAGTCACTCAAGTGAAAATCCGTAACTTTTATTGTTAATTCAAGCTAATCATGTTGATTACATTTATAGTGCTTCTACCAATCGGTAATCTGAATTGGCTGGAATCGGAATGGATTAGAATAGAAATCAGAATAAATTGTTTACTTAAGTAGCGGCGATCGAAGAGGCAACGATGTGAAATGACCAGCAACAACGTGGTGTGAGGTTGACGTTCTGCTGCGACAAATGGCCACAATTTGCTGCATTCAATGAGAACAGCGTACGACAAGCTGCTTTCGACAACTGACAACGAGAATTGGTTTAATCATGGTTGCTGGAATCAATCAACAATAAGGGGTTAGGGTTTCGCCATTTTCAAACTGGAATTTTACATTTTATTAATTATTGGTACTTTCAAATTTAATAAAGGTAAAAATGTCCAATTCTGGGAATGAGTTTTGATTCCCCAATCCTTTCCTTACATGAAGTTGTATTAAACTTTAGAATAACTAAGATAAGTGTTGTTAACTATGGAAAAACTATTAGAAAGGGTTAAAAAAAAAAGCTTTGGAAATAAAGAAACCGAAGTAAAATTACTCTTAGTAAAAACCTAACTGAATAGGGAACTCGAACTGATGAAGATCATGATAACTAATTCCTATTATTGAATGGAATTGGAGAAATAAAAAAAATCTTATTTTGTAAGTTATTTCACTCAATGATAAATTAGGATCTGGTGGATTGAATTTTTATGGAATATTGTAAAAAATAGGACATGCGTGAGCAACTCTCTGTCAATGTGTTCGAAGATAACAAATGTGACAAAAAGATGCAAAATTATAAATTTGGTATCAATGAGCTCATAGTTTTGAGTATTGAACATGACTTAAAAGAAATAATAAATAAGGATAGAATGATGCTAAGAAAGTAATGACTAAATGTCATCTAGGAATGAAGTTAGAAATTTCATTTAGAAGGAATAATTTTGAACAAAATAATAGATATACATTTTTAAAAAAAAAATTAAAAATTTAAGTGTTCCTGATCATGGTGAACTTTGGCCTTTTGAATTACTAGAATGGGGGGGGGGGGAAGCAATGAGTACGAGTCATGAGTATAAAAGCTTAATTAGATTCATAGAGATTAATAATGATATATAGAAAATTATATAATTACTGGGACTAGTTATATTAAATCTTATGTAATCCTTTTTAATATTCAAGAGACGTCTATAAAGCCTTTCTGCCTCTTCAAAAATTTCATAATCAGCAATTTTAGGCTGAGGTTGGCTTGATGATCCACCAGGTGCATCCATGACAATAATTATAATAAACAAACAACAATATATATTATTATTTATTACTGTTGTTTGTGAAAGCAAATCCAGAAAACCAAAACGGCAGAAGACTTTGCATTTAGAAGCTGGAAACACTTAAGCTCAACAACATGAGGTCCTGCGTTTTGAAGAGTAAAAGAAATACACTTCTAAACGACGTATGGGTTTGTCGTTTAAGTTAAAGTGAAGCACGTTTGTGTCACGTGCTTGTGTTCAGTTGGCAAGGTTCGTTAGAAGTCGTTAAATGCATGAGGAACTCACGTGAGTTGCTAGAGATTTCTGGGTTCGTTATTAGCAGCTGTTATGAGAGCAGCTGATGTGAAAGCAACAGATTGGTGAACAGAGAGAGCTGAAGAGAGAGAAGGGAACTGATTATATAAAGTCAATTGTGATCTTTCTTGGGGTTAAGCATTACTCTATAATTAGTCATTGAAAATCAATAAAGCTGTGATTTTGCCCTCCTGTGGATGTAAGCTTGAGAAATCAAGCTGAACCACGTTAAGTTTCTTTTGTTCTGTTGATTACTTTACTTCTGTTGATTCTTAAGTCTAAACTGGTTAATCATCTAGTTCCATAGATTCATCTTAGTCGTAGCTTCTCAGATAATAATCTTGTAGCATCTTGATTAGTTGGTTGGAGGTCTTGGGGCAGAGTCTTGGGTTGCTTAATAAGTCCATAGCACCTGAGTTTCTACAATTGGTATTAGAGCTGGATCTACAACCAATAACGAGTATGGTTTCAACCAAGATCGATCTTGAGAAGTTTACTGGCAAAAATGACTTCAACATGTGGCAGGTGAAGATGGAGGCCTTGCTGATAACACAGGGGCTAGGAGATGCACTTGAACCTGTCACCAAGAAGGAAGGAAAAGAAGAATCATCCTCCAAGACACCTGAAATGGCTGCCGAGATAGACAAGAAGGCTAGAAACACCATCATATTGAGCCTTGGTGACTCAGTGATAAGGGAGGTTGCTAAGGAGAAGACTGTTGCAGACCTATGGGCCAAATTAGAGAAGATTTATATGACTAAATCTTTGGCTAATAGGTTGTATATCAAAAGAAGGATGTTCACACTGAAAATGGCTGAAGGGTCCTCTCTGGATGATTATATTGATGAATTCAATCAAGTTTGTGACACACTTGAAACCATTGATGAGGGGCTAGATGATGAAGGGAAGGCATTGCTTCTGGTGAGCTCTCTACCTCAATCTTATTCAAATCTTATCGATGCCCTTATGTATGGAAGATCAACCTTATCATTAGATGAGGTAAAGACTGCCTTGAATACTAGAGGGTTACAAGAAAAATCTGGGAATATGATGCATGCTGAAGGGTTATCAGTTAAGGGTAAGTTTAACAAAAATGATGGAAAGAATAAGAAACAAAAGCAAGACAAGTCTAAATCACAAAACAAGAAGTGCTTTCATTGTAACAAAGAAGGCCACTTCAAGAGAGACTGTCAAGAACTGAAGAACAAAAGCAAGGAAAGAAATGGTGATGCAGCTACAGTGGAGGAAGAAGGCTATGAATCTGTTGGTGTATGTGTGGCTACAGAGGATCTTCAGAGAGGTAAATGGATACTAGATTCTGGCTACACATTTCATATGTGCCCATTTAAAATTTATTTTTTCTGATTACCATGATTTAGATGGGGGAAAATTAATGATGGGTAACAATGCTGTATGTAAACTCATAGGCATGGGAAATGTGAGTCTTAGGCTTTATGATGGGACAACTTGGGAACTTAGAGAGGTCAGATATGTTCCTGACTTAAAGAGGAACTTAATCTCACTAGGTTTGATTGATCAGAATGGGTTTAGTATTAAGCTTGAATCTGGTAGATTGTTGATCATGAAGCGCTCTAAGATAGTGATGAAAGGTTAAAAAAGAAATGGAGTATATGTCCTAGATGGTGAGGCAGTTACAGGTATAACAGATGTGATTGTTGGCACTAGTGGGGTTAGCACTAGGCTGTGGCATCTAAGACTGGGGCATATGAGTGTTAAGGGGTTAAAAGAACTTGAGAAACAAGGAGTTCTGGGGAAGGATAAGATAGATGAGTTAGATTTTTGTGAAGATTGTGTATTTGGGAAGTCCACAAGACACAGTTTCAAACACTCAACCAGCAAATCTATTGGCATCCTAGACTACATACACTCTGATCTCTGGGGACCTGCACAGACAAGCTCATTAGGTGGAAATAGCTATTTTCTGTCAATAATTGATGATCATTCAAGAAGGGTTTGGGTCTATGTACTGAAGCACAAAGATCAAGTCTTTAACAAGTTTAAAGAATGGAAAACCTTAGTTGAAAATCATACTGGAAAGAAGGTTATGAAATTAAGAACAGATAATGGACTTGAGTTCTGCAATCAGAAATTTAATAGTTACTGTGCAAATGAAGGGATTGCAAGGCACAAAACAGTGAGGTCAACACTTCAGCAAAATGGATTGGCAGAAAGAATGAACAGGACCTTAATGGATAAGGTGAGATGCATGCTGGTGCAAGCAAAGCTTCCATTGATGAGACATGTTCGAACCGATGTTTCAGGTCCTGGTCTGGCATGCGGTAAATAAGCCGATCCACCAGCCACATGAAAGATAGTTTTATGGTAAAAATATCGTAAATCTAGATATTTCTTGAATATTTGAAAATATTTGTAAAATGTGGTTGTTAAATTTTTGTAATTTAATATAGGTGTGGTTTGTATTAGTTCTATATTGTTATAAATACCCTAAAGTTCTTTGTTGTAGGTATCAAGTGAAGAGTGAAGAATTAGCTAGGTTGGCAAAGTTTGCAGGCTAAAGCCCGACCCGCATGGGTTGGGATGTGAACTCAAAAAATGTAAAACCTGCATAGATTGGGCCTGGACAATGGTTTAGCAAAAAGGTCCGGGCCCTTTTTTAATTTATAAATAAAAAATAAATTTAATTTAAATAAAAAAAGAAAAACTCAAAATACTAAATTAGTTAAGTTTTTTTATATTAGTATATGTTATTTATTAGGTTGCATTACTAATATTTTACATATTAAACTATTATTCTGTTGTGTATTAAACAATTATCTTTAATTTAAATATTTTTCTTAATTAAAAATTATTTTATAATTAATGAAAAAGCCAAGCTCTTATGTGAGTGGAGTAGACTTCCCTCAAATATTAGAGAGGGTTAAGTGGAGTAGACATCCTTTTCGAAATATAAGTGAACTAGATGTCCTCTTTCAAAATGTGAGTAGAGTAAAATGTTTCTTGAATATTAGAGAGGATTAAGTGGAGTGGACACCTCTTTCGAAATATGAGTGAAATAAACATCCATTGAATATTAGCAGTAGACGTCCCTTGACTATTAGAGATGGTTAAATGGAGTGGACATCCCTTTCAAAACATGAGTGAAGTAAACGTCCATTGAATATTAGGAGTAGGCATCTCTCAAATATTAGAGAGGGTTAAGTCGTGGAGTAGATGTTTTTCGAATATCAGGAGTAGAAGTTCCCTGAATATTAGAAAAGTTTAAGTGGAGTAGACGTCTCTAAAATATTAGAGAGGGTTATATTAGGCTTGGCAAAAGTTTGGTGCAACCTGGGACCGGACCGGACGCTAAAAATTGAAACCCGGACCCGGACAAAACCCGGTTTTTGCATGTCCGGTCCGGGCTTGAGCCCGGCGTGTCCCGAGTCTGGGTTTTGTCTTCCGGGCTTCTAAGCCCGCAAACAATTATTTCAAAAAAAATTGTTTTGTTCTAGTTGGCATTTGGAAGTGGGAAACGACATACAAATTTGTATTATTTGATGATATCATTTTTGGATTCAACATAAAAATTAAAATATTGTCTGGTTTTGCTTTGTTGCCAAATCAAATCAAGCTGGGCAGAGAGGTTCACACAGCCAACAGAAGCAAAATCATACAAATAACCAGTTGTAATATAACATTATAGCTTGTCGAATCGGAACATCAAGTCAGCAATAGTGCTATTGTATATTACACGAGCAGGCAATAAGCCTCACAGCAACAGCAAGTCAGCAAGTCACAATATTGGCCATATTTTCCTCATATTCTACGGTCAAAACCACTTAGCCTCACAGCAACAGCAAGTCAGCAACCATGCACAAAATTGGCAGAAGATAAACACGAATAGCAACAGCCAACACCAACAGAGAAGCAATCGGCAAAAATGCAAATCGGAAGACAAAATATGGAAGGAAAAAAATCAATACATGCGGCTGGTAGTGGTGGCTGTGATGGCAGAGTGAAGGACTGATGGTGGATGACAAAGTGGCAATGGAGAGTTGGAGATGGTGGCGTTGACGCTAACGGCGCTGGAGGGGGCTGCACTGCGCTGCTGCCGCTGCACGAACGACTCCCGTCACAGCCGCAACTGAGCAAAACCGAGTCAGCAAATGCAAATGAGAAGAGATGATGCCAACTGCCGAGGGGCGACGGTGACGGAGTGATGGTGGGTGCTAGCCGACGGTGATGGTGGCAGCGTCGCAGCTTATGCCTTTGGGTTTAGGTGTTTTGTGATTCGGGGAATTAGGGATTTTCGGATTTGGGTCATTGGGTGTTTTGCGATTTGGGTTTGGGTGGGTAACTGGTTTTAGTTTTTTTTTTTTATATTAGGAAAACGGGTCCAGGTCCGGGTTTCAGGTTTTTGGTGCTGAACCCGGACCGTGCCCGGATATGTCCGGGTTTTAAATTCTGAAACCCGGAACCGCTTTTTCTGTATATGTGGTCCGGGTTTTGCCCGGACCGGATTGGGCGGGTCCGGGCCGGATCCGGTCCGGGCGGGTTTTTTTGACACCCCTAGGTTATATAATATTTAATGTAACTAATCCTAGTAATTATCTAATTGAGTACTAGAAGGGTGAACTAGAGTAAACGTCTCTTTAATATTAAAGAGGATTACATAAGATTTAATATAACTAATCCCAGTATTTATAACAATCACCATAAAACCCACCAACCTATTTAATCTAAAAGCTAAAAGTCTTGGCTTTCTAATCTTTGATTTGGTCTTGCACGCGCTCTCCACTTAGAATTACATTAGGATTTTCATTCCTTTTTAATGCCATGCACGTGCACTTACTTTAAAACCAAGATCAACATTACTTTAATTGTTGAATTTGCCAATCTTGAATGTTTTTCACGTGATTAATGTTGCGAAAATATGCTCTTTAAAAGCATATGTGTTTATTTAATTGTAATAAATAATTTTTCTGATTAATAAAATAAATGAGGTATTTTATTCAAATATCTTAATTGCATTAATATTTGTATTAAAGTCCATTTAATCATATTATATGTATTTATGTGATCACCATGTGGATTCACAGAAGACATAAATACAAGTTATCTTATGATTAAATAAATTTAGTTTGCAGTTGATAAATAAAGTTGGGCACTTTATTTAGGTATAGACTGTAATAAATTCATTGAATGATTTGTCTTAATCATATATGAATTTATTGATGTAGTACGACTACATTGAACAGGATCACATATGAGATTTAATTAACTTTGTAATAACTGTTAGACTTATTAAATCTCATAGGCGTTGATTTTACTGTAATCTTAATCTTGAGTTAATTATGATTTCATGATTGTAATTGTTATTCCATTTGAGTTACCAATGAGCCCGACACATCCTTGTGGTCCAGATCACCCGGTATCTTGGTGGGAGCAATTATGAGTATTGGAGTTATGGATTAACAATATAGAATTTGTACAACACATCTCTTGATGGGTTTTCGGCACTTGATCATAGAATTCTCTGGCCAGAGTGTGTCAACATATTTAGTATGTTGAAAATGATCATTAGAGAAAACCAGTAAGGATCAAGGAATAAGATGTTATTAAATTGATTGGACAGTTGAGATCTCAATTTAATTAACGATGTGGTACAAAGGATTGTGCAATAAAGAAATCAATGTGGCTTGGGACGAATTATTATTCGAGCATATAATTATGGAAGTCCGTTCCAATCTTTTAGTGGAGTAGATTTGGAATTAAATAATTGAGCTAATTTAATTACAGGCCTAATTATTGTAGCCACTATTGTATGTTCCCAAATGATCCCCGGGTTAGCTCATTTAATTGACTGCACCACTACTGGACTAATAAGTAAGATAACTAGCTATTTGGGTCAAAAGCCTAAATATATCATTTAGTGGGAGGCTCCATTTAATTAGCTTTTGTGTAAGAGGCCTTATGTTATTTTATAAGGTGGGTCCCCTATAGAAAAAGCATATAACGTGAGTTTTGTTTTTTGAATTATTTGGAGCCTAGGGTTTTCACTAAAGGGTGATATAAAAGGCTTATTTTCTCTAAAGGAAAAAAGGGTAGCCACTTTATACAGATCAGAGAAAAAGATTTTTCTCTCTATTGTTGAGAGAAAAATTTTCTCGTACTAGTTGCTTTGGTAGTGATAAAGGCGCCCACATGTCAAGTGCAGATCGAACCTGAGTCATAACCTGGAAGATCATTGGTGACAGTTCGTGATCTAACAAGCGTGGTGGTGACGGATCGTGATCTAACAGAAGTGGTGGTGGCAGATCGTGATCTAACAGGAGTGGTGGTGGCGGATCGTGATCTAGGATCCTAAATCACTTCAGCGGAAAAAGCCAACTCGGATTTTCAAGGTACGATTTCTGGATTACATATTCTTGTATATTATATGAGAGCGGTCCTTAAAAGGTTTTATAAAATTTTAAAAAACCTGATTTTTCCCCAACAATTAATATATTGGGCCATATTTAATCTTGCTTTATTTAACATCGAATTCGCTAAGCTTCTATTCTCTTTAATTTTGATTCCTTAAAGCACAATTTGTCCTCAATCTTCAATTTATTACCCTGTTCAATAAAATAAATTAATTAACTAAAATTAATAAATAAAATTAACTAACAAATATATAATAAAGGGTAAAATATATAGGTAAATTGTGCCTCTTACGAGATCATGTTCCTGTCAAGATACAAAAGTTGTCTTGAAACAACTTTTTTGAATAAAAATAAGGACAATTTGCAAGAAAAATTTTATTTCAGTTTGTATTGTTGCATGCTAACATATCAATCTACATTGCTTCCTCAAATTACACATCATCTAACATCATTATACATTTACATCGTCTAACATCATTATACATTGCTTAGAAACTATAATACTTATTACATATCATCTCATTATACATTCTTGCATCAATAATCGTTCTCATCCATTGGAGCTGCTTTAGGCTCTTCTTCCAAAGTCAAAAGCATCCGGAAGCCCCTCCCCTCAGAATTTTTGAATTCTTGTTGAATTGTATCCTTAGAAACATCACTCAACTAGCGGGAAAGGATCACTGCCAAAGGTTTTTGAACCCCCTTAAGTAAATAGATACAATTCATTTTCAGGAAAAGAAAGAACTGCTTCATGTTCCTAACTATGATATTTGAGAGGTCAATTCTATAATACCTTTGGCTATTCAATCGATCAATAGTATTGTAACTTTCACGAGCAGCGCGTTGCATGGCAGAAAAGTCCTCATGAAGTTCATCAGTGGACTCTACTGATTCATCCATTGAAAGAAAAAAGAATCTGATTTGACCAAAATTTAAACCTTTTAAATTCAACTTGAGTTTGACAAGAATCTAAACCATGTTGGCTTTTATAATAACAACCTAAATATTTAAGCATAAGCTTATGACATCTATATTCAATTGTTTCATTTCTTTTTGACTAAGCAATGGATCAGTAAATAATTTTCAATTAGGTCTACATCAGTCAATAGGCTAACGATATTAAATGATCCAAATCCAAATAGGATAGGTACTCTTTTGGAGGCATGGTTGTGTATTTGAATAGAAAAATACAATGACAAGCATACAAAACATTAGCATTTGAAAGTATCTAGAGGTAGACAGCCACAATTTATTAGGTTAAATCTTGAACTTCTAAGATCTTTAGAAAACAGTAGAGTCATGAGGTGATAGCTAAATTTCTGCTTTTCTAAATGTGAGTAGAGTAAACGTCCCTCAAATATTAAGAGTAGATGTCCCTCGAATATTAGAGAGGGTTAACTAGAGAAGACGTCCCTTTCGAAATATGAGTGAAGTAGATGTTTATTGAATATTAGGAGTAGACGTTCCTCGAATATTAGAGAGGGTTAAGTGGAGTAGACGTCCAGTTCACTCACATTTCGAAAAGGAAGTGGACATCCTTTTCACATCCTTTTCGAAATGTGAGTGAACTGAATGTCCTATTTCAAAATGTGACTAGAATAGAATGTCTCTCGAATATTAGAGAAAGTTAAGTAAAGTGGACATCCCTTTAGAAATGTGAGTGAAGTAGACGTTCATTGAATATTAGGAGTAGATGTCCCTCGAATATTAAAGAAGGTTAAGTTGTGGAGTAAATATTTCTCGAATATCAGGAGTAGATGTTCCCCGAATATTAAAGAGGGTTAAATGGGGTAAACATCCCTCGAATATTAGAAATGATTATATAAGATTTAATTTAATTAGTCCTAGTAAATATATGATTGAGCACTAGAGAGGGTTAACTGGAGTAGACGTCCCTTGAATATTAAAAATGATTACATAAGATTTAATATCAGTAGTCCCAATAATTATCTAATTGTAAATATATCAGTATTAATCTCATGTAATCTGATATTAGTCTTATGTAATTCAAAAAAAAAAAAAAAGCCTACCTGACCCACCTTTCACGTTACAAACAAAACTTTAGAAAACCTTATATACAAATGAGTTGAACTATTAGCACTCCTCTAAAATCTTTTTAAAATCCCCTTTTCAATTACATTCTATTAATACCCTTTTTGCAAATAAATCACTTTTTCGAGCCTTCACTCTACAAAACCCGCAATCATTAACTTCCCACAACAAAAAAATCAATATGAAAAAGGAAAGAAAAAAATGAATTATTAATGTTTTAGGTTTGTGCAAATAAGTTGTATAGAGGAGACTACTAGAAGAAAAAAGAGAGAGAGAGAAATATGTAAAATTGATTCAATTGATTTTGGGTTGCAAGGGAAGGAAAAATTATATTAAATGTTTTATTATCAAGTTGTAGCAAATGATTCAACTTAGGTATAGATTTTAAGTTCGTTAATTATGTGAGGATTTAATCATTTGGAGGAAGACATTCCAAGTATTACAAAATATTATTTTTGAGTTTTGGTACTACTTATAGATTATAGATTAAAGAGATAAAAAATAATAAGTTGGATTAATTTTATTTAAAATTGTTCTAGAATATAATTTTATTAGGATAAGGATTTTAAGAGGGCTTTAGCATTTGGAGGGGTGTTAATAGTCCCACTCTATACAAATATATCCTTATATTCTAGATGCGGCCCATGTTCAAATGTTGAATTCTGAGGCTTCGACTATTCGACATGGTAATTACTCAAATGTTGACATATGGTCAATAAATGTGCCACGTGATGATACTATAACACTATTGTTATTTGTTATTAATAATACATGAACACTCTCTAATGTTTTCCCCTTTATCAAAACGTTTTTCTATTTACAATTATTTATCTTAAGTTTATGAAGTAATTTTTTTTTATTAACATTGTTATAGTATTTAGCATAATATTAATAAAATAATTTTTTTATCCTTGAATGTACAAAGACTATTTTATTTAATCTTAACTAAATGATTTTTTTATAGCTCTTGGGACCAATATTGGCCTCAAATTTTAGCTACATAAAATCATTAAACCTACTAATTTAAAGATAAAAAAATTACCATAATAATCACGCTAACTAATTTATACAATATAAATCAATAACCTTACTCATATAATCCATCCTAAATAATAGATGGTGGACAATAATAAAAAGTCTTCAGCAATAATAAATGACCAACAGAAACAATCATAATTATCCAAAATACATTCAGAATAATCATAAAACTGGTTATAAAAAATTTTAAATATCATTATTTGTTCCCATCAATCAAGAATAATAATATAAGGTGTACTTGGCATGTAGTATTGCATAGAATTATTTTGTGGACTTTGTGTTAGTTAAAATATGCCCATTTTTGGAGATGAAATGGATTGCATTGGGCAGCATTGAAACGTAGCTTCCGCATTATTAAAACCCACGCCCCCCCTTCGTGATTAAGTTGTATTGCTGACTTTTGAAACACAAAAGTCATTAGCTTGCCTTCTTTTTAACTTCATAATAATAAGTAATAAATCAATGTAACTTTTTAATTTAATATAATATTATATAATATTAATTTTTATGTTTTTATTTTTACATTAAAATTTATTAAATATTAATTTAAAATTAATAGTAATATAAATAATATTATTACATAAACTACATAACTCTAACTTGGATAATTTAGCACAATTTATTTTGGTAGTGAATATATTATAACAATTGTATCACTTTATTATTTTGTGATTATCTTGTCGTATGTATAAACTTTTATTATATTATCCTAAGACAAGTTTTGAACTGATCTTGTAGGTTTTAACTATTTATTTATGTTGTTATATTATTTAGAGATTATTGTTAGAGTGCAATTTATACACTAGTTTTGCATTGTTTACTTCCTTTAATATCGATGCTTTGCACTTAATAACAATGATTTACTTGTGTTTTATTTTTATAGGTGCAATTCTATTGATTGGTGCTAAAATTGAGCCACAAGATGATGTTTGAGGATGATTGTTTTCCTGGAGAAATTATGAGCTTCAAAAGAACTTTGTTGATAAAGCGTGGGCGCGTGCTGTCAACTACGGACCTACAGTTTTTAGTTTAACGTGTTTTGTCTTTTTGGTTATTTTTGTAATTACGAATTTAATATTTAGATAATTTTTAGATATTAGTATTTTATTTTAAAAAGAACTCTAGAGGAGAAGAGAGGGAAGGGAATTTAAGGGAGGAATCTATTGTCAAAGAAAAAAAAGAAAAAGAACCCCTAGATCTAAATTTTTCTCTTCCCTCTATGAAGAACTAAACCTATTATTCTGGTTGAAAGTTAATGAAGCTTTGATTCATCACTACTGTGAGATCTTTCTTATGCTTTAATTGTTTCATTACTTTTTGGGTATTTGTTTATTCTCTCAATTATTGTCATGATTATGTTTGTTAATTAGATAATTGGCCACTATTTAATTATCAACTTAATCTATTGTCAATTAAAAGATTCATCGTATGAAGATTTTAATGTTTCTGACAAATAGCATAGCAATGCGTTGTGTTATGAGAATAAACAATCTAATTTAAATGAACCATCGTATGCGTTTGTTGATTAGGATTTAGGTCTCTCTAGTTTTTCAGGCTGTCAATTGATTAAATCATATGATCGTATCTAGGGTTATCTATTGATTAGGGAAACAACCAACAGTCATACCTTGGTTATCAACTAGTTAAGGAGAGATTGGCTATTAGAGGGTCTCAGTAGCTATAACCGGTCTATTTATAAGTAGTAATGATTTATATTTGAATCAATGATCAGTAGTCGAATCAAGCTGAGTTAATTCCTTCAACTAGAGCTTTCCCTAATTTGAATTACAATTATAATTTACATTCTTGTTATTTTAATTTGAGTTTTATTATTGTCAACAATTCCCCCATTTTGTATTTTACATTTTAAAAGGATTTAAATAATTACCGAACTCTGTGGACACGACCCTGCTCAATCACTATACACAATTTATTTAGAGTAGGTATTTATTTTTTCTGGCTTCGACAACCATCAAATTTTGGCGCCGTTGCCGGGGATTGGTGTCATTTATTTAATCCTTTTTACGTTTTACTTGGTGTATGGTTCGTTCTTCTCGTACAGGTACACTTCCGTTTTATCCTGAAATTGAGAAGACAGCTCGCCAGCTGAGACAACAGACTAAGCGAGCTAAGAAACGATCCTCGTCACCTTTGCTTTCTGAAACAGATACGGTGCCTGATTTGGTTGAATCATCTAGCGATTCAGAAGAACAAGTGATGGATAGAGCTGCACCTGTAGAAATAACTCTTAGAGAGTTAGCTGAATCAAACTTGAATCAGCAACCACTTTGCATTCATTATATAGACTTGGAGGTAAATTTTGAATTAAAGTCTGGTCTTATTCATTTGTTACCCAAGTTTCATGGTTTTGCAGGTGAAGATCCTCATAAACATCTCAAGGAGTTTCATGTTGTGTGTTCAAGTATGAGGCCACAAGGCGTGACTGAAGAGTAGATTAAGTTGCGTGCTTTTCCTTTCTCTTTAGATGGACTAGCTAAAGACTGGTTGTACTACTTGCCTCCTGGATCGATTACAACGTGGAATGGTTTGAAGAAGCAGTTCCTTGAGAAGTACTTTCTTGCGTCAAGAGCTGCCAACATCAAAAAAGACATTTGTGGGATCAGACAACTTCCTGGGGAGACTTTATATGAGTATTGGGAGCAATTCAAACAATTGTGTGCCAGCTGTCCTCAGCATCAGATTTCTGATCAACTTCTTATTCAATATTTTTACGAAGGACTGTCATTGATGGATATGAGTATAATAGATGTTGCTAGTGGAGGTGTGTTGGTGAACAAGACCCCTACTTAAGCAAAGGAGTTGATCTCAAATATGGCTGCCAATGCACAACAATTTGGCAGCAGGCAAGATACCACTTCAAGGAAGGTGAATGAGGTAAATATTTCTTTTGTTGAACAACGTTTAGATACACTTACTTCTCTTGTAGAAAAGTTTGTTGTAAGTAATGTGCAACAGGTGAAGACTTGTGGCATTTGTTCCAATATGGGTCATTCAACTGATATGTGTCTGACACTTCAAGAAG
Source organism: Citrus x clementina (assembly GCF_000493195.1). NCBI lineage: Eukaryota > Viridiplantae > Streptophyta > Magnoliopsida > Sapindales > Rutaceae > Citrus > Citrus x clementina. The sequence goes on from NW_006262201.1 coordinate 5,564,501, forward strand.
AACCCGTTGAACAAGCCAATGCAGTTGGAGGATTTCCAGGCATGCCTCAGAGGAGGTATGATCCTTATGCACAAATATACAATCCGGGATAGAAGGATCATCCCAACTTCAGCTGTGGAGTTAGGCCGTCAGGATTCCCACAACAATACCCACCAAGACAACCAGCCCCTCCACAGTCAAACTCCAAGTCAGGTATATCTCTTGAAGAAATTGTTAAATCACTTCCGACTAACACTCAACAATTTCAGCAGGCAACTACAACAAGCATTCAGAATTTGGAGAACCGAATGAGTCAATTGGCGACTACAGTGAGTCGCTTGGAGTCTCAAGTATCAAGGAGATTAACTTCACAATCTGAGGTGAATTCAAAGCAAAATGTTAGTGCTGTCATCCTTAGAAGTGGGAAGGAGTTGCAAGAGCCTAGTAAGAAAGTGACAAAGCATGTAGAAGATAAGCTTGAAAAGAATGAATTGATGCCTAAATCTCAAAATGCACAACCCACCAGAGCGAAACCCCTACCTGTGGTGATACATCCTCCTTTTCCAAGCTAGTTTGCAAAATCCAAGAAGGAGGAACAAGAGAAAGACATCCTTGAGACATTTCGCTAGGTTGAGGTAAATATTCCTTTATTAGATGCTATAAAACAAATACCTCGATATGCTAAATTTCTTAAGGAACTGTGCACCTCCAAGAGAAAATTAAGAGGAGATGAAAGAGTTTACATGGAGGAGAATGTTTCAGCAGTTCTCCAAAAGAAACTACCTCCTAAGTGTAAGGATCCATGTATGTTTACTATCCCTTGTAAAATTGGTAGTGTTAGAGTTGAAAAAGCTATGTTAGATCTAGGAGCTTCTATTAATGTCATGCCTCGTTCCATTTATTCATCTTTGAATCTTGGTCCATTAAAAGAAATTGGCATGATAATTCAATTAGCTGATAGGTCTAATGCATATCTTGATGGGGTATTAGAAGATGTCTTAGTACAAGTTAATGAGTTGGTTTTTCCTGCTGATTTTTATGTACTTAATATAGAAGAGGATAACTCCTCTAAGTTTGTCCCAATTTTGCTAGGAAGACCTTTTCTTAAGACTGCTATGACTAAAATGGATGTACATAAAGAGACTCTCACTATGGAGTTTAATGGAGAGGTTATAGAGTTCAATATGAATGATGCCATGAAATTAAAGGTGGCAAAAATACCCGCCCGGTTCGGACCCGGATAGTACCCGGGTGTTGTGGGCCGGGTAATGAAGCCGGGTCAGTCTTGGGCATCACTTGATAAACCCAGAACCCGAATTTTATTAAAAAAATTATAAAATATATATTATTTTAAATATTTATATTTATTTGACTCATTTATTATACATATATAAAGTTTTAAACACTTAAAATTTATATTTTCATGTCAAATTTTATTGAAATAAATTTAAAACTTATAAAATTACCAAAAAATAAAAAATAGGGAAAATATCCACTGTCCACCCGTTTTTTACACCTTTTTCAAAAATATACAATTCCTTCATTTTTTGGCTGGAATCCACCTAAAGTTACATTTTGTTTCACTTTTCCACTTTCGTTTGGAATCCGTTAAGAAAACTAACGGAAACTTAAAAAAATGACCATTTTACCCCCAAAACGAAAATTACAATTTCACCTTTAAAATTACCAAAAATAATCAGATTAAATCTAATTATTTTCCCCATCGGTTAATAAAGAAATTAATTCCACAACCATCAAATGTAGGTTTTTTTTTTTAAATATGTATGTAATTAGAATGCTAAATTATAACAGTGGTATTAAAAATAGCCCAATCTCACAAACCATCAATTGAATTTAAGATAAGTAGAGTTTTATTATTTATTGAGTTATAATCTCTAGTAGTTAAGATTTTTTTGTACTTCATTAACGTACCAATAATGATATTCATCATTAAATCTTATTATTTTTTGTATTTTTTAGGGTGAAATTGTAATTTTTGTTTTGGAGGGTAAAATGGTTATTTTTTTAAGTTTCCGTTAGTTTTCTTAACGGATTCCAAACGGAAGTGGAAAAGTCAAACAAAATCTAACTTTAGGTGGATTCCAGCCAAAAAATGAAGAAATTGTGTATTTTTGAAAAAGATGTAAAAAACGGGTGGACAGTGGATATTTTTCCTAAAAAATATATACACATATAATATTAAAAAATATAAAATTCAGGTACCCGGATTAAAACCCGGCCCGGACCGGTTGCATCCGAGCAGAGTCCGGTCATTGCAATACCCAGACCCGGCCCGGGATTTTGCCATCCCTACATGAAATATCCTAGTGCGGAACATTCAGTATTTTCTGTGGATGTTATTAACCCTATAGTGCAGGAAGTTTTTTATTTGGATGTTGACGATTCATTGGTAGCTGCTTTAAATAATAGTTTGGGCCTCAAAGGATTGCAAAAGTATGAAAATGATTTTGTTTTAAATTCTGTATTGCAAAAGACAGTTTATGAATTAAATTCTTTGAGAACTTTAACTCATCATATGTCTTATATTGAATTACCTTCATCTCATGCAAAACTTCTTCCATCTATTTTGTAGGCACCGGAAATAAAGCTTAAACTGTTGCCGAGTCATCTAAAATACATGTTTTTAGAAGATTGTGAGACACTTCCGGTGATCATCTCTTCAAAGTTTAGTACTTTAGAGGAAGAAAAGCTTATTAGAGTGCTGAAGGATTACAAAAAGGCTATTGGGTGGACAATTGCTGATATTAAAGGGATAAGTCCGTCCACGTGCATGCATAGAATACTGCTGGAGGAGATTAGAAATGAATCCTATGAGAGTTCGCGATTTTACAAGGAAAAGACAAAGATATTTCATGACAGAATGATTTTGAGAAATGAGTTCTCTGTTGGTCAAAAAGTTCTTCTTCTTCATTCTAAGCTTAAACTTTTTCCTGGTAAATTACGTTCTCGTTGGGTAGGACCTTTTATTCTTACTAATGTTTTTCCTCATAGTGCAGTTGAGATTCGGAGTCCGATCTTTGACAAAGTTTTTAAGGTTAGTGGTCATCGCTTAAAACCTTTTTATGAAGGTTTTTCTGTGAATATTATGGAGGAAATGACTCTCGAGAGTCCCATTTATAGAGATTGATGCATGAATGTGTCTAGCCAAAGACATAAAACAAAGGCGCTTTTTGGGAGGCAACCCAAAGGATTTATTTATTTTGGTTTTTGTTATATATTTTATTTTTAATTTTGATTCAAATTGTTTAAATAATGTTTTTGCTTATTTTGGCCAGAAGAAAATTTTTGGTTAGGCGTGCCTACGTCTTAACTAATAAGTACTTCTGTGATTTTAAAGTAAAATGGTTTTAAGGCTTGCCCATATGCTTATTAAAAAAGTGTCTGTAATTTGTTTTTTTGGTGTCTCAAGTCTCTCTTTTAGTTTTTAGTTTAAAAAAAAATGAAAAAAAAGTTTTTTTCTTTTATTTTATTTGAAAAAAAAATTTATTTATTTATTTTTTTAGTTTCAATAAAAAAAGGTTTTTTATTTTTTGTTATTTGAATTTTTTTTTGTTTTCACTATTCACAAATCCCTAATTCACAAAAATTTGTTCCCATCATCCCACCATCCCGCAACAGCCACATTCAGCAGCCGCGTCCCGCAGTCCCGCGTCCCCAACAGTAGCCGCAAGCTCTATTCTGCAACAGCGCAGCAGCCGCGAGCACCATCCCGCGAGTTCCATCCCACTCCTAGCATCCCGCATCCCCAGCAGCAGCCTAGCATCCTAGCCGCGCAAGCATTTCGCGTCTGCACCAGCCGCGCACGCAAGCATCTCGCTTCCCAAACAGCAGTCCAGCATCCCAACCCAGCATCCCAGCCGCAAAAGCATTTCATGTCAACACCAGCCGCGCACACAAGCGTCTCGTGTCTGCACCAGCATCGCGCGTCACCAGCCCACCAAGCACCAACGCAGCACCAGCCATCACCATCCCGTAGCAGCTGCGTCTCCAGCTCCATCCCCCACGCACAACCAGTCCCACAAGCACCAGACCAGCGCACTGCACCAGCCTAGTATTGTGCAAATTTTATTGAACTCGCAAGTGCACGAATCTATTGTAGAATAGATCAATGGTGACGAGTGTCGATCCCACGAGGAGGTTGATTCTAATTGTGTGTAGAATTAATTTTTCTAAATTGGTGGTTGGATTTGTGGTGAAAGTGACGTCGATTATCCTAACATTGGAATTGAAATGGCGAGAATAAATTGAAGAGAAATCTATTGAAATGACGTACTTAGGTATCTGGATCCGTATCAACATGCACCATTGGCTAAATATTCCTTATTAGTGCTAATTAAACCATGAGGGGGGAATCCACATCTCATGAACCACACTCTAATCAATATGGTGCTAAGGACTTATCGTACCAAATAATAATAACCTTGTACTAGGGAGCCGGTAAAATCAGGGCGGTATCTAGACAAGATTATTATTATTTGTCAACCAAAAGTCAAATCATCCACAAATATTAGAGGGGAAAAGAAAATAAATTTACCAAATAAAGCCCATGACACATGTTGAGACTTCACCTTCAACCCAAGCTTGAAAGAAAATTAGCTACTCATAATTGAACTAGGGGTAAAATGAAAATTTATTAAAATACGTAGAAAATACAAGATGGAGAAGAAATTACAAAAAATGGAGTCCAAAAATAGATTAAGAGATGCCAAATTAGGGGGGAGGCCCCCTTTTTATAGATACGTTAAGTAAATCATAGCCATCGGATTAAAAACAGTTTGGAGGCTCAGGATTGCGCCACGTCATCAGTCAACAGTACGCAGTTTGACCACACGGTTTGAACAGTGACACGGTTTGACCTGGCTTGAACAGTAACGCGGTTTGGTTGAAAATAATTCTATGGATATGCATGTACCGTACGCGTAATTTTTTGTCCACTAACATACTGTCACGTCACCAATCAACAGTGCATAAAAATTTTAGTCCAACAGGATCGTGACACCTCATCAGTCAATGCCACATCATCGATCCGTCTATGTGAACAGTGTCGTCAATAGTAACGTAGACAGTACCGTACATATGAACAGTGCCATTTTTTCTTTTATGCTCTTCCTAAGGTTTTCGACCGTCCTGAGTTCAAAAGTGATGTCCGTTTTTCCGTCTGATCTCTCGTTCATTGTGAAATGACCATAATGCCCCTAAAATATATAAAATACTTAATCAAAATAAAACACACGTAATTAAATCACAAGAAGCTTAAATACATAAAAGTAAAGGTGTTAGTAAGACTTGAAATGTAAAATGAAGATTTTCTCCTTTATATATATATATTTTCTAACACTCAACACACCCCCCAACCAGCTTATTGCTAGTCCTTAGCAAATAAAGCGAAAACAAAATTCAAATCCAAAATAATTATTTTTTTTAACAATCATCTTTATTCAATGAGACCAATGATAATAATAAAATAAAAGTATAAGCATTATCTCCAGTCTAAAGAAACATCACACCCACATCAACCATCCGTATGAATCAGCCCAGTAGACTTTATCACAACTACTTTCAAGAATGACATGTTAAACCCCAAAATCTCACTGGAAATAGTGACACTCTCACAAAGAAATTAAACTCAATAAAAATAGTCACTCCAATGAATGGTAATTGAGGGAAAATAATAAAGAAGTGATATCACATGCTCTCTCCAAGATGAAAGAAATATGCCCTTAGCTTAGAAATAATACGATCTCAAGTCAAATAAAAATGCTAGTCAACCCAATGTTTTTTTTTTATGCACCACTACATCTTTTTAGCTCATATAACGAGCTTCTACTTCACGCTATAGTTCCCTAAAATCAAGAAGGACTTTTATTAGGACGTAACGTAGGCTAGGGACATGGCTAACAAAGGAGGAGAAATAAGGAAAACAAAGTGTATGTTTGAGAAAAATGTAGAGATTTTTTTTTAGAAATTGCATGGTGGATTTCACCTATTATTGTTATTTTTAATTTTGAAACAACAATTTTTATTATTATTTTATTTTATTTTTTATTTTTTGCTTTTGTTTGGCATAACTTCACTGAACAAAATAATTATTTACATTTTTCTCAAACATAAATAGGTGATGGAACTTGTAACATATCAGGTAATACTCCAAATCGGAGTGGGTCAAGATGATAAGTTTGACAAACAAAATGTTTATTTTTTAAAGGCTCAAAAGGGTTAAATATGGATATTTCATAAAAGGGATGGCTAGAAAGGCTCAAACGGATCAAATATGGCATTTCCATCGTCTTTTAGGGCTCTAAATAATTTTCCATATCTACTAGTTAGATGGGCCTTCAAATGTAGCAACACACATTTTTTCTTTTTTTTTTATTTTACAATTTTTTTTAAGGGTTAACTCAAAAGAAATCTGGAGATCGTGTATAAAATAATAAACTGCTAAGCTGTATGAAGAATGGGCAAAAAAAGTTACTCTCTAAAATGACAGGCTAAAAAACTCACTTGGTATTCATTATGACATGTGCATTCCTTCAAGCAACTCATATTTATCTCCGACATCAACATGTAGAGTAGCAAACATGGCGTAACATCGCTTAAGACCAAAGATAATACAAATACTAAAAGTTGAAAGTCATTATGTCATCTAATGTTAAAAAAAAATCATACAATTTTTTTTTCAAACAACATCCTACCCCCCAACCTATTCTAAACATGAAAGGAAAATATGCATGCAAAAATGTGAAAATGATGTAGAAAAACTAATTAGAAAAGTTACACTTAAAATGATAGAAAAAAAAAATGGTTTTTTTTTAAACTAAGAAGATGCATTCCTAGAGACACTACACTCCATATTCAGCCATCTTCGACTCAAAAATTTAAAAATGTATATTTATAAAGGAGAAATTAAAAAGAGGAAGAAAAATGAATATCAAAGCTAAATAAAGAAAAAACAAATGTCTGAATTTTTTTTAATTTAATTTTTTTTTCTCAAACGATGAAGATGCATTTCTAGAGTCACTACACTCTATATTCAGCCATCTTCAACACAAAAAGTTAGCAACAGTTAGTTTCTACAACAAAAAATCAGTAAAAACTTAACCAAGATTCCACAATTATCGACTATTCCCTCCCCCCAACCAGAACGAAACATTGTTCTCAATGTTTTAAAGGAAAGAAGTATAGTTTAGAAGACATCACTTAGGTGGTGCAACACAGAAGAAAATATTTACAGGCGGAGAGTTAAATCTAAGTTGTACTTCTTACTGCGGCTACTGTTACCATCATTATTTGGACGCTCCAACACAAAGGTCCAGGGGTCTGGCTCCGGTCTATAAGCTTGTAACAGATCAAATAACTCATTAGCAGTATGAACACAAATAAAACATTTTTTCGTTGCGAAAGGAATGAAATAGTTTTTTATTGCATGGTTAAGAAATGCGATGAAGCCATCATAAAAGTTATTGACATTTAACAAACCGATGGGTTTCTGGTGAATGTGCAGATGGGCCCAAGATGCTAGTGTGATAAGTGCCTCTAGTGTTGCAAGATCTCCTAGAAGGAAAATAAAAGCATCAGCATGATTAAGCATTTCAGTTATTCTTTCTTGCATACCTGAGACGACTGACTCTTCTCCAGTCGATGAGTCAGACAAACTGCCCAAAGGTTTTAGGGCTCTTAGGATGATGCTTAACACTTGGCTTCCTCTAACAAAAGCAGCTTCTGAGACCAATTTTGATAACCCTCGGTTACCTCCTCCATACAACAAGTGCAATTTTCTCTCTGCTATGCTTCGACCAAGATCTATGGCTGCCTCAATGAACTCTTTATGTTTACCATAGTTAAATCCAGAAAGCACACAAATGTTCTTGAATTGTCTATTGGGAGTAGCTGCCATTGGGATACTTCTCAAAAAAATTTGTGAGTGCTGGACAAAAAATCATATTTAATAATCTTGGTGATAGTGGGTCACAGCTGTGTATGAGGTAGCATGTCAGTGTCAATTAAAGTGTAAAGCACATGGCTCGCAAGTAAAAAAGGAAATAGTAAAAAGAAAAAGAAACAATCATAAAATAAAATTATTAAAGACAATAATGCAAATGATAAAACAACAGTGAGATAAAATAACAGTGAAGTAAAAGGATATTTACAGGTAGTTGCGACTGTGGCTCACATCTTCCTCTGGTTTTACATTCAGAAATGACTTGAACGCCCTTTATGGGTCGAGGATAGGCTTCCCATCCAGTTTTCTTATAAACTGGTAAACAAGGTCGTTTATAGTCAGATTCCCGAGACTATATCGTGCATGCTCTTTCTGGAATAATGGTCATAACTGGAGAATCGCTCCTTGCACATATCCACTGGGATGCATTTCAAGAGACAGAAGGATATCATTCAATGACTCCTTATTCAAGCCATCCCAAATGAATTGAATCTTATCTTCCCTATTAGCAAACACCATTCCTAAAGAACATGGGTTTTTATGGAATCTCATTCTGGCACATTTATGACAAGCAACAGAAATTCTTCGAGCTCTTCATTTTCTTGCATAATTTTCTATACCACAACCAGGCATGTATGTAATAAATTTTGGAGGTAACTCACCTGCCAATCGTACTTTAGCCTCAATTAACCAACGGATGTCAGCAGGTATGTTATTCCTCATGAGCAATCGCATGCGTTCGGACCGAGCTTTATAGATTGTAAGGAGGGCATTCTAAGGAACTTAAGGGAATCGATTGTGAAGCTTTGTTAGAATCTCATTTCTGTCTATACCTTCGCCTCAGAATATCAGTTATTATGGGAAACTGAAGTAACCGACTTGATTGTCAAGGAGTACCGTTATCCGCCACTTCACCAGGGTAACAAACTAAAGCACACAAACAAAGAAAAACAAACTAAAAGATATAAAGAAAATTACAATCGTCCTCTTATTGAATTTACCTCAAGCTCTAACTGGATGTTGTAGACACTTCTCTCAATGTCTCTGAGTTGCCTTTCTAAATCCTCAACATAGGATACTAACTCTGGTGGTTGCAGAGTTCAAATACGATGTGTTTTACAAAATTGAATATGCCTTTTGAGATGAGATTTTACACGTTGAAGTAGTTTAAGAATGTCCAAGAGGAACTATTTAGCTATGGCACTCATGATTAACAATGATAAGAGAAAACTTAATGGTTAAACAAACACACTTACACGAAAATAATTTCAATTAGCAAAAGAATAATAAAAAGAAAGGAAAAAATCAAATCACCGAAAAGAAAGAAAAAACTCTTTCAAATCTGATGGGTCACTCAAATTTATTTCGGTGTCCTTTCCATGTGGTTGGTACTCTAGATATGGCTTTAATATTTGACCATTAACTTTAAATGTGACACCGTTCTTTGGGTCCTTAATTTCAATTGCCCTATGTGGAAAAACAGTGTGAACAATAAAAGGGCCAGACCATCGAGAGCGTAACTTACCTGGGAATAGGTGCAAGCGAGAATTGAATAAAAGCACTTTCTGACCTGGAGTGAAAGATTTTCTCATAATTAATTATGCTATGGCCCCAAAGATTTTATTATTACGCACAAAGGTCCTTTTCAACATAATACCCATATTTTTCAAAGTTCTCAAAACCTTTCACTTTTGTCCAAAATATTCATAAATTATAGTATGGCCCAAAACATTTCAAATGTTTATAAAAACGTCCAACTCCGAAATTTAATACTTATTTAAAATCAAAGATTTCAAATCTTAGCATTTAAGTCCAAATTACTTAAATCCACAAAATACTTTACTTTATAAAAATAAAACCTTTTAGTTTATGAAAATTATTTAATTAAATTAATCTCTTGAGCTTCTCAAATGCTAAATCATGCATAAATTAAATCATAGCGGCTTTACAAGAATTTATCGCACTAATTTGTTCGTTGAGCTCTAAACTATATTCTTGATATCGCCGTTGTCCGTTGAGTGTCTTCAATCTTGATTTCACTTGATCACTTGCATAAATATTATCCTTCAAAAACTAGTGAAAATGTGAAATACAATATTTATTATTTTTACTTAAGACACATGTTTGTTATCATCAAAATTACATTATGTATAGCCCTTTAGGCTAACATAGAGGGCGTTCAAGCCGTTTCTGGACGTAAAACCAGAGGAAGATGTGAGCCACAGTCGCAACTACCTGTAAATATTCTTTTACTTCACTGTTGTTTTATCATTTGCATTATGGTCTTTAATAATTTTATTTTATCATTTTTTCCTTTTTACTGTTTGCTTGACTATCGAGCCATGTGTTTTACGCGTTAATGGACATTGACATGCTACCTCATATACAGTTGTGACTTACTGTCATCAAGATTCTTAAATATGATTTTTTGTCCAGCACTCACAAATTGTTTTTGAGAAGTATCACAATGGCAGCTACTCCCAATAAACAATTCAAGACCATTTGAGTGCTTTCTGGATTTGACTATGGCAAACATAAAGAGTTCGTTGAGGCAGCTGTAGATCTTAGTCGAAGCATAGTAGAGAGAAACTGCACTTGGTGTATGGAGGAGGTAACCGAGGGTTATCAAAATTAGTCTCAGAAGCTGCTTTTGTTAGAGGAAGCCAAGTGTTAGGCATCATCCCAAGAGCCCTAAAACCTTTGGGCAGTTTGTCTGACTCATCGATTGGAGAAGAGTTAGTCGTCTCAGGTATGCAAGAAAGAATAACTGAAATGCTTAATCATGCTGATGCTTTTATTTTCCTTTTAGGAGATCTTGTAACTCTAGAGGCACTTATCACATTAGCATTTTGGGCCCATCTGCACATTCACCAGAAACCCATCGGTTTGTTTAATGTCAATAACTTTTATGATGGCTTCATCGCATTTCTTAACCATGCAATAAAAAACTATTTCATTCCTTCCACAATAAAAAAAAAAACTTTTTATTTGTGCTTACACTGCTAATAAGCTACTTGATCTGTCACAAGTTTATAGACCAGAGCCATACATCAGGACTCTTATGTTGGAGTCTCCAAATAATAATGGTAACAGTAGCAGCAGTAAGAAGTACAAATTAGATTTAACTCTCCGCTTGTAAATATTTTCTTCTGTGTTGCACCACCCAGGTGATGTCTTCTAAACTCTACTTCTTTCCTTTAAAATATTGAGGACAATATTTTGTTCTGGTTGGGGGGAGAGAATAGTTGACAATTGTGGAATCTTGGTTAAGTTTTTACTAATTTTTTATTGTGCAGACTAACCGTGGCTAACTTTTTGTGCTGAAGATGGCTGAATATGGAGTATAGTTATTCTAGAAACGCATCTTCTTCATTTAAAAAAAAACCAAAAAAAAAACAAACAAAAAAAATCCAAACATTTTCTTTTTCTTTATTAAGCTTTGACAATCATTTTCTTTTTACTTCTTCTTTTTAATTTCTCCTTTATAAATATACACTTTCAAAATTTTGAGTCGAAGATGGCTGAATATGGAGTGTAGTTCCTCTAGAAACGCATTTTCTTAGTTTAGAAAAAAATCATTTTTTTTTCTATCATTTTAAGTGTAACTTTTCTAATTAGCTTTTTTGCATCATTTTCACCTTTCTGCATGTATATTTTCTTTTCATGTTTAGAATAGGTTGGGGGGTACAATGTCATTTGAAAAAAAAAATTGTGTGATTTTTTTTAACATTAGATGACATAATGACTTTCAAATTTTAGTATTTGTATTATCTTTGGTCTTAAGCGATGTTACGCTATGTTTGCTACTCTACATGTTGATGTCGGAGACAAATATGAGTTGCTTGAAGGAATGCACATGTCATAATGAATACCAAGTGAGTTTTTTAGCCTGTCATTTTTCTTAGAGAGTAACTTTTTTTGCCCATTCTTCATACAGCTTAGTAGTTTATTATTTTATATACGATCTCTACATTTTCTTTGAGTTGATCTTAAAAAAAAGTTAAATAAAATAAAAAAAAGAAAAAAATGTGTGTTACTACATCTAAATGTCCATTTAACTAGTAGATATGGAAGATTATCTAGAGCCCTAAAAGACGATGGAAATGCCATCTTTGACCCGTTTGAGCCTTTCTAGGCATCCCTTTTGTGAAATATCCATAGTTAACCCTTTTGAACCTTAAAAAAAAAAAGCTTTTCTTTGTCAAACTTATCATCTTGACCCACTTCGATTTGGAGTATTACCCGATATCTTACAAGCTCCATCACCTATTTATATTTGAGAAAAATGTAAATAATTATTTTGTTAAGTGAAGTTGTGCCAAACAAAAGAAAAAAAAAAGACAACAAAAAAAATTATTGTTTCGAAAAAAAGAAATAATAATAATAATAATAAATAAGAAAAATGCACCTTGTAATTTCCAAAATATCTCTACTATTTTTGTTTTTCCTATTTTCCTTCATTTGTTAGCCATGTCCCTAGCCTACGTTACATCCTAATAAAAGTCCTTCCTGATTTTAAGGAGCTATAGTCTGAAGTAGAAGCTAGTTATATGGGCTAAAAAGATGTAGTGGTGCATAAAATAAATAAATAAATAAATTGGGTTGACTAACATTTTTGTTTGACTTAAGATCGTATTATTTCTAAGCTGTGGGTATATTTCTTTCATCTTGGTGAGAGCGTGTGATATTACTTCTTTATTATTTTCTCTCAATTACCATTCATTGAAGTGACTATTTTTATTGGGTTTAATTTCTTTATGAGAGTGTCACTACTGCCGGTGAGATTTTGGGGTTAGACATGTCATTCTTGAAAGTAGCTTTGACAAAGTCTGCTGGACTAATGCTGTGGATGGTTGATATGGGAGAGATATTTCTTTAGACTGGAGATAATGCTTATACTTTTATTTGATTACTATCATTAATCTGATTGAATAAACACGATTGTTTAAAAAAAAAAATCATTTTGAGTTTGAATTTTGTTTTCGCTTTATTTGCTAGGGACTAGCAATAAGCTGATGCACAATGGGGATATGAACAATTCAGCTCAAAATGTTTGATAGAATAGTCAGATAACTAAAAGAGGTTAGATATGTTCCAGCTTTAAAGAAAAATCCACTACAAGAAATCAGACAATAGATGACGGAAAATAACTGTCATAAAAAGGGGTGCATGACAGACAGTTTATATGTCATCTATGTTACTGTCATTAATTTATGACAGAATATTTTCCGTCATTGATTCATGATGGCTTTTCACAATCATATATCTGTCATACAATATTTTAATATAAAAATAATTAAATAAAATTTAAATTTATTTACGCACCTTTTTTTTAAATTGTTGGCAGAAAATTGAATAATCATTTGTAAATTTATTATTCAATTTTGACAGTAAATTATTTATGACAGAATATATGATGACTATTTCCCGTCATAAAGTTTTGATTTTTTTTTTTAAAAAATTACAATTATAACTTGTTGATGAATTCATATTTAATTTCATAAAAAAAACCAATAAAACTTAATATTAATTAACATCCATTCAATCCAACAAACTAATTTCAAAATAAATACATCTAATATTCAATGAGATCACCATTAATAAATGATAAAATATCCCAAATTTAAAAAAAAAACCATCCCAAAGTATAAAAAAACGGTTAAATTCTAATCATCCTCCCAGAAAAGCAATTAAAATTCCAGCCACCAAGCCAAGTTACTTATCAAAACTTCCAAAGATTAATTCAAGTATTCCAACAACAAGACTTGCAGTAAAACTTCCAGCAACAATCCAATCTTCCAAGAGCACTCTAATTCCAGCCACATACCCTGCAACACTCTATTAGTCCAACTCATATGCAGCAACCTGGCATCTTCCAGCTGCACTTTAATTCCAGCCATATACACAGCAACACTCCAACCTATATCCAGTAACCCAATCTATGCAGAATAAATCAAAATACTCTGTTAGTAGTAGAAAAGTTGTAACGACCATTGAACGAATGTCAGTATCATGTTTACCAAAATATGAGTTATGATAATAATATTGTAAGTACAAACATTTCAGTATGTAGGCCCGTGAAAAAAGATCAAATATAAATGTTTGTGATTGGAACTTCAAATTTAAAAATATTATTGGATCTTGAATATCATTATCAGAAATTCTACATTAAGGTATAAACCCAAAAAAAAAACATTAATGCATTCACTCGGGAATATAAATATTAGTTTGGCTATGATAAATAATTGTTAAAAGATATATGATCGCCACAGAAAAGATACTCAAATCCAACAAACTGAGATAAAAGTACCCCAATTTCCAGTGCATAGAACATAACTTTCCAGACTGGCCATTCAATATTCGAATACAAAAGCAAATTACGAATTGTTGGTAATTTCATACGAAACCTCTAGTGGCAAACCAAAATGAAAAACAGAAGGTATCATGCAAGGAAAAATGTTAAAAAGCTCTCATGATACCACAAAGTAAAAAGCAAAGTCACCAGCCATGTCAAGTCCAAGAGCACTAATCATGTAAGGCTTAGCTCCAAGCTTTGACATGCACTCCGCAACATTCCTTGCTACACCCCTAACACATAATTCACCTGCATAAAGAAGCACACCCTAATGTAAGTAAATATCAAAAAACAAAATCCATAACATACCACTAATTCTGATATTTTCCCAATATACCTAATGGTGAACACATTTCTTAAAGCGACATTTCAAGAACTAACACAATTCTGACAAGAAATTGCAAACACTCATCAAAATCATTTTTTGTTAAAGGTGGGACTAAAATCTTTTTTAGAAAATAAAAAAATGGGTATAATTATACCTTGCCTGGTGTAGTGGTTCTTGGGTTTGCAGGGATCAATGGAGTGGCATGAATATCCAAAACCGTGCCTCCTATGATCACTGGCTCTGCTGCTTCTTATTTTTGCAACTGCCTGCTTGTTAACAAAACCTTTTATACAACAAAGATGTATCAGAGCACAAAGTCTCACCATGTTCAATGGTCAAACTCCTAAGAAGTGGATGTTCAGATTCTATGATTCTACCACTACCAGAGAGATTCCATTAAGTGGTTTTCTTTCAAACAATAATGGGATTCAATTCTTTAAAAGGATAAATAATGTTGTTATTAGAAGCATACATCTCAAACCAATCAAAAAACAATATATGAATTTTATGCAGGTTGACAAACTCATAATAAACTTGTTGGATTTCTTTTCTTTGATTTAAGAAATGTTTGAAAAACCAAAGTCTTTTTTCTTTATTAGTATCAGAATAAAAATCATTGTGAAGAAAGGTTTTATCTAATTCGAATTCTTTTTCTATGACACTTATTACATTTTCTGTAACAGCAGAAAATGTAGGAGAAGTTGGAGGAGAAGGTTCCTTCTCTTCCTGTCTTTGTTCATGTTGACGGCTAGTGTAGATTGGATGGGGAACACTAGTGGTATAGTCAACAGAGTGGATAGAGGAACTAGGTATATCCGAAGTGGAAAACCTAGGTTGAGATTTTTCTGGTTGGAAAGGGAGATTTATAACGGAAGGAATTTTTGAAAATTTCCTTTCTAGAGTAGGAATGCTTGTGCTTGAGTCTTTGTCGGAGAATCTGGATGATGTAGATCTCCTAAAGGATAATTTAACTTTACCATCTGAATACTGAGTCACATTTTGCAACCCTGTATTTGGCTCAAGTTGTTTCGGAATTACTGGAGCAGTGGCTCCTTCAAGAATCCATTCGTCTGGAAGATTGACATCTTTCCATTGGATTGGTTTTGGAATAACGGTGTTGGCTTTAGACAGGTCAGTCTGCAAGAGAAGAGTCTCATCTCTTTTTTACTGAAATTTATGTTGCGTGCTAAACGCAGAGATCATGGCTTTATAAGAAATTTTATAAATTAAGGCAACTGGGACAGATCCCCCAATCATGTGATAATTATGGGTTTTGATTTGCAAAATCATGCTTTTTAGAATATTCTTGTCTTTTAAAGAAATTGTTATGTTCGGGTAACAATTGAATGAAATGGGACCTTTACAAAGACTTGATTCTATACTACTTAGTAAAGAATCATCAAAAGAGATGAATCACCCATCTCTTAGGACTGCCAGTATGGAGGTATCAAGGCCTTCTTTTGTTAAGGGTTTTATACCAACTTTTATTAAGTCGATATGGACATAATTAAAATTTTTATCTTTTAATTTCTTTAAAGAGTGTTCTAAAAATAGGTGAATAGTTTCAAAAGGCTTTGAAAGGGTTATGTCTCTTTCTTCAGTTTTTATAACATAATCATTCTTTAAAAAATCAAGTTTTTTTGTTTTATAAATCATTTCTTTATTAACCTTTGGTAATTCCCAATTATCAATTACTTTATTAAAGTCTTCAATCACAAATTCTTCCGAATTCACAACATTCTTAGAATCACTAGTTCTTTCTGAAGAAGAGCTAGAAAAAGACGATGCTCTACAGAGCAGAGAATCCATGGGTAAAAACCTATATTCTAGTTTTAGTCTTGTAGGTATGGCTACAATCCAAGGCTAAGAATTGGTTTTACTGCCCTTCAACCAAATTGGGACTTACGACCAAAAACTACCGAGGCACACAAAGGTAACACTCACCACACAAACAATGTTCAACAAAAATACAGATTTTAAACACAAAGTCTCTAAACTGTATTACACTATCCTCTCCGTGGCTCTGATACCAGTAGGATAAAGGATCAAAGAATGGATATGTTTTGAGAAGAATTAATAATAAATTAGACTTTAATAAAAATTTAGTTGATCTACTTGAAGTACGTGACTTGTTATCCGATAGTGCAGACCAGACTAGTGCCTATTTAGGATCACCTCTGGAATTTACGTCGTCGGTTTCCCGTCGATATACTCAAATGAGGTTTTAAAAGAAGTGTTCTCTAATTCAAGCCTAGCAACAAAGTCTAAAGGCTCATAGATAATACTAGATCTGGCTCCCAGAAATAGTATTCTGATTGATTGGAGGGAGAAGAGAAGTACGGCCAAGGGGAGAGATCCGGCCTCTATGCCTTGGAAGATCGTAGCAGTTTATATAAATTTAAATTGCAGGAATTGAATTGTATTTTCTGTACTTTTCACTTATGTAGATTATTTTCAGTTCAGTTGTATTTTCCTTTATTTTCTTTGGGTGGTCCCCTGGACACAAGTGAGAGCGCACATGTCTCTTCACCCATCTTTTGTTTTCATTCAAAGTTGTAAAGAAGAAAGATGTTGTCCCCCACATGTCTTGATGGCCCCGCTCCATCATCTACTCATGTGAAGCCACAACAAAAGCCAATAAAGCCAAGTCCATTCACAATGATGCTGTCTCCACTCATCAACCACGAATGTGAAGCCACAGTTGAAGCTACAGTTGAAGCTACAGACTCGCCACAGTTCAAGCTTCAGTTGATTTAAATTCAAAGCTTTGTAACAATTCGTAAAATCTTTTTTAGAAAATAAAAAAATGGGTATAATTGTACCTTGCCTGGTGTAGTGGTTCTTGGGTGTGCAGGGATTAATGGAGTGGCATGAATATCCAAAACCGTGCCTCCTATGATCACTGGCTCTACTGCTTCTTGTTTTTGCAACTGCCTGCTTGTTAACAAAACCTTTTATACAATAAAGATGTATTAGAATTAAAAGAAAAAAAATAGAACCTAAAAATGGCAAGAATATTACAGTTTAGACAAGGCTACCTTATGAAGAACAGGTTTAGCTTCACATGGTTGCTGCAAAAGGTGGCGAAAGACTGCATTCAATCACTCTTGAACACTGCTGCTGTCCATTTTGCTTCCAACACTTTTGAGTGCAGCACTTGTTTGCGCTGACCAAAGAGTTTCTTACATTGTTTAGTTTTGGGCTGGGCATGAAAGTCTCTTGACCATTGACATCAACTTCAAGATCACAGCAAACTGCCATGACTCCTCCAATGAACAAACCCTCCTCAAATCAAGCGTCCTTTTTTCTTTTTTGGGAATTAGTATAAGATTAAAAAAAGGAACAAAATGGATGTTTTTAACAACCCAACAGAGATAAGGATGCTAGGAGGCCAAGTGGGAAATGAGGAGGAGCAAAGAGGGAGAAAGTCATCATATTCTGGGAGAAAATCAAAGGTGCCATATTCACAAACAAAGATAATAGTATAATTCTATTAAAAAATTAAATTTTTTATCCTTTTATTTTCTTTTTCAGAATGAAACACAAAATTGAAAACAGAGATGAATATATAGCTCAACTAATGAAATCAAAATTATTGATTCAAAACTAAAACATAATAAAAAGGAAATAAAAAAGTGAAGAAATGTTACCTAAGCTCAAAACTTTAGCTCATGTTCTAGCCACCACACAATAGCCACTGCTGCTGTTGCTTTTAATCTTTTATGTCGATCTCCACCACCATCAGAACCATAAAGACCCGCCCATCAAATCCCAACCGTAAATACCACCGATTTGCTGCAAGAATCACCAAACACGAATACCAAACAGCAGCAAAACCTCCACCATTGTTCACTATCTTCTAGCGCGATTCACCAACCACCACTAACAACACATTACACGTTATTAGTTGTATCTATCTGGTTACCTCCCTCTTCCAGCCCCTTCCCCTTTCTTGGAATTGAAGCAAAAAGTCAACACCGGCTCTTTCGTAATTTTTGATCAAATGCTCGGGAATCGAAGAGAACCTTTAGCAGGATATCGACTTGTGGCCTATGGGTGGGATTCGAAGGTCGACTCTTTTACTTGGGTTAATTGGTTGTGAATGTAGGAATTTTATTTGATTGTGAGTGAGGAGGGTTTGAGCTTCTAGGCTTTCAATTTCTTAGGTTGAGAGAGGGAGTGATGAATGTATTGAGTGAGGTTTTTTAACTTAGAATATTTTGTAGTATTTTGCTAAAACTCACCGTTTCAATTCCTTCATTTAATTTTCTTTACATCATTTAAATTATTAATAAAATTATAACACAATGTTTTCTTTTTCTTTCAATAAAATATCACACCAAAATTTTGGTCAAATACGGTCAAATTAATATTTCTATCATAATTTTTTGATAGAAAAAATTTCAATCACAATGCTATCATAAATTCTTGATAGACAATAATTTTATCACAAATCCATCATCAATTGATGACAAACCAAAATTCTATCATAATTCGGTCAAACTATAATGATAGAAGTTAAATCCGTCATAAACTGTCTGTCATCTATTGTCAGTTTTCTTGTAGTGATCTAATTTCTGTAGGTGCTCTAGAGGCTAAAGGCTACAAGGTTACTATTGAAAATGGCACAATGAAGTTCACGTATGGGGCTATGGTAATTCTGCAAAGGGTTCGGCATCACAATCTATACTATTTGAAAGGAGGTACAACTAATGAAATAAATGTTGTTGAGGCGTATAGTGACACCACCAAGCTATGACACGTACGTTTGGGACATTCTGGAGAGAAGTCTTTGCAAACTTTTATGAGGTATGGACTCTTAAAAGATACCAAAACCTATAAATTAAAGTTCTCTAAGCATTGTGTAGTAGGCAAGAAAACAATGATCAAATTTGGTATTCCTAATCATGATACTTGTGAGATCCTTGAATATGTTCATAGTGATGTATGGGGACCAACCAAGATTGCATCAATTAGTGGAAGCCATTATTTTGTGACATTTGTTGATGTGTGTGGGTGTACACCATGCGAGTGAAGGATGAGGTTCTAGAGATTTTCGTGAAATGGAAGAAATTGGTGGAGACTTAAACTGGCAAAAAGATCAAAGTATTAGATATGATAATAGGGGTGAATATACTTTTGATCCATTTTCACAAGTATGCCAGAGTGAGGGCATAAAAAGACATTTCACGGTAAGACATACTCCGCAACACAACGGTGTGGCTGAGTGTATGAATCATACTTTGCTAGAGAAAGTACTGTGTATGTTATCTAATGCTGATTTAGATAAAAAGTTTTGGGCTGAGGCTATAAACTACGTAAGTCACTTGATAAACCAGTTGCCTTCTACTACAATTGGAGGTAAAACTCCTATGGAAATGTGGCCTGCAAAGCATGCACAAGATTATGACTCCATTCGTGTGTTAGCTTATTATCTTGTAAAGAATGATAAGCTCGATCCTCGTGTAAGAAAATCAATCTTTGTGGGATTCAAAGGTGGAGTAAAAGGCTTCAAGATTTGGGATCACGAAAATAAAAAGTTTGTGTATAGCAGAGATGTCACTTTTGATGAAGCCTCTATGTTGAAGGCTTCAAGTTCTCAGCAGGTGGAGAACAAGACCAAATGAGACATTGCAGCAGGTGGAGTTTGATGTAACTCCATATATACCAGTTAGTTCTACATCAGAAAAGAGTTCAACTTTGGAAGTGACACCAAGAGTTGAAGAAGATGTTGTTTTTGTTGATGTCCCAGATGATGAAGAAATAGCTGAGGATGTAGAAGATAAAAATGAGTCTATAGCAACAAGGAGACCAAAAAGAGTGATAAAGAAACCCGAATGGCTTACTAAAGGCATGGTGGTAGCTTATGCACCTCTAGTTATTGAAGATGACATCCCCAACACTCTCGGTAAAGTATTACGCAGCAGTGAAAGTGATCAGTGGAAGTTAGCTGTTGAGTACTAGAAAATGTATATTTATAAATGAGAAAATCGTCATTTTACACTTCAAGTTTCACTAACATCCCTACTTTTATGTGTTTTAAGTCTCTTGTAATTTAATTATGTGTATTGTATTATAACTAAGTATTTCATGTATTTTAGAGGCATTATGGTCATTTCACATGAACGAGAGATCAGACAGTAAAATAGACATCACTTTTAAACTCATGACAGTCGAAAACCTTAGGAGGAGTATAAAAGGAAAAATGGCATTGTTCATATGTACAGTACTGTCCATGTTACTGTTCACGACACTGGTCACATATACGGAATGATGAGGTGGCACTGACCGATGACGTGGCATTAACTGATGAGGTGTCACAATCCTATTGGACTAAAATTCTTATGTATTGTTGATCGGTGATGTGGCAACATGTTAGTGGACCAAAAATAGTGCGTACGGTACATGCATATACACGAAATTATTTACAACCAAACCGCGTCACTATTTAAGCCGCCTCACTGTTCATACCGCGTAACTATTCAAACCGCATGGTCAAACCACGTACTATTGACCGATGACGTGGCGCAATCCTGAGCGTCCAAATTATTTTTATTTCGATGGCCATGATTTACTCAATGTATCTATAAAAAGGGGGCTCTCCCCCCTAATTTGATACCCTTGAATTCATTTTTGAACTCTATTTTCTGTAATTCCTTCTCCATCTTGTATTTTCTACGTATTTTAATAAATTTTCATTTTACCTCTAGTTCAATTATGAGTAGCTAATTTTCTTTCAAGCTTGGGTTGAAGGTGAAGGCTCAACATGTTCTATAGACTTTATTTGGTAAATTTACATTCTTTTCCCCTCTGATTTTTGTGGATATTTTGACTTTTCATCCACAGATAGTAATAATCTTGTCTAGATACCGCACTGGTTTAACCGGCTCCCTAGTGCATGGTTATTACTATTTGACACGATAAGCCTTTAGTACCATATTGATTAGAGTGTGGTTCATGAGGAGTGGAAATCCCCCTCATGATTTGATTAACAATAATAAGGAATATTTAGTCAATGGTGCATGTTGATGCAGATCCAGATACCCAAGTGCTTTAATTATAATAGTTATTTTATTCCGTCATTCCAATTTAAATTCTAGGATAGTCTAAATCATTTTCACCACAAATCCAACCACCCTCACAGAAAATTAACTCTACACATAATTAAAATCCACCTCCTTGTGGGATCGACATTCATCACCATTAATCTATTCTACAATAGATTCGTGCACTTGCGAGTTTAATAAAATTTGCACAACATTAGCCATAAAGGAATAGATGAAATCTCTCCATCAAAATCAGACTTGGGAACTTGTAGAGTTACCAAAGGGGAAAAAGACTATTGACAATAAATGGGTCTATACAAAGAAGAAATGATCTCCAAATCAATCAACTCTCCGATACAAGGTAAGGATCGTTGCAAAAGGTTTTGCTCAGAAGGAAGGTATTGACTACAATGAAGTTTTCTCTTCAGTCGTAAAACATACTTTTATTCGTATCCTACTCGCCTTAATAGTTGAATATGAGTCAGAGTTGGCTCAATTGGATGTTAAGACGGTGTTCTTGCTTGAAGATTTGGAGGAGGAAATCTATATGACTGAGCCTTCTGGTTTCAAAGTTGCTGGAAAGGAGAATTATGTTTGTAGATTGATTAAATCTTTGTATGGACTGAAACAGTCACCAAGGCAGTGGTACAAGAGATTTGATCAATTCATACAAGGGCAGAAATTCACAAAAAGTGAACACGATTATTGTGTTTACTTTAGAAGACTACAAGATGGACAAAACCAAATCGGTTTCTACTCCCCTAACTCCTTATTTCAAATTAAGCTCTTCCTCATGTCCTTCTTCTCAAGAGGAGCGCGACTACATGGCTCGTGTTCCATATGCTAGTGTTGTGGGTAGACTTTATGTATGTTATGGTA
The DNA here is from genome assembly GCF_000493195.1 of Citrus x clementina. Lineage (NCBI taxonomy): Eukaryota > Viridiplantae > Streptophyta > Magnoliopsida > Sapindales > Rutaceae > Citrus > Citrus x clementina. Next base: position 5,587,048 of record NW_006262201.1, read on the forward strand.
TGTATAAGGCCTGATATATCTCAAGCTGTGAGTATGGTTAGTCGATATATGCATAATCTAAGTAAAAATCATTGGCTTGCAGTGAAGTGGATTCTCCAATATCTATATGAGACATTTGATGTTGGGTTATTGTTCAAGAAGGATTGTGGTCAACAATGTGTTGGATATTGTGATTCTGATTTTGCCGAAGACCTTAACAGGCGAAGATCAACAATGGGCTACATATTCACATTGTGTGGAGGTCTAATTAGTTGGAGGTCGATTCTACAGTCGACAATTGCTCTTTCCACTACGGAAGCATAGTACATGGCAGCAACTGAGGTTGTAAAGGAAGCTATTTGGTTGAAAGGTTTTTACGAGATTTGGGAATAATTCATGAAAACATTGAGGTCTTCTGTGATAATCAAAGCGCGATATTCCTAGCGAAGAACCATACATATCATGCTCCAACAAAGCACATAAATGTGAAATATCATTATGTGAGGGAGGTTATCGAAAGCGGTGTTTTGTTGTTGAAGAAGACCGATATCAAAGATAATCTATCAAATATGTTGACAAAGGTGATTTCAGGAGTTAAGTTTCAAGATTGCTTGAAACTAATTCAAATCTTTCAAATGTGTTGAGTTCGGGAAAGTTTTTGAACTACGGTTGGCTTGATCCCAGATTATGGGTACGTAGGCAGTCATAGAGATGCATCCGCTTTAAGGATGATGGCTCACTAGTAGTCGGCTCAGATTTGATCAAAATTTTCACCGAGGTAAAGATTTGTTGAAGTCAAAAAATAAAATGAAGACTTTTTTTGGCTAAAGAATAGAATTTGTCAATAAACTTGACAAATTAGCACATATTGGATAATTTGTCAATTAACTTGTCAAATTGGCCAAAGCAAAACTTGACACCTTGACAAATAGCAAGGTTAGTGCAATAGTGCCATTGTTTTTCCTATAAATAGATGGCAGTTCTTCCCTTCTAAGCATCCCAAAATTTGAGAGATTAAGAGAAATTGCAAGTGAAGCAATTCTAGAGTTTTGAAAGTGTGAGCAATTGGAGAATGTGTGTGAGAGTGCTTTAGGTGTATTTGGGTTTTGGGAAGTGAGGTTTCTACTCAAATATTGTACTCTAATAATTGTTAGTAATACAATTATTTTTCTCTTGCTCTCGTGGACGTAAGTATATTGTTGAACCACGTAAAATTTTGTGTCCTTTATTTTTCTTGTGATTGTTTGGTGCACTTGATTCTGTATTCTGCGCACAACATTTATAACTGTAACATCACATAATCTTAATGTATGTTATCACTATTTATTTAATTAACTATAATATCATATGGTGTTTATCGAACTGCAGATATCTGCAAGAGAAAAGGATAAGATTTTCTTATTTGAGGAGTATAAAATTAAAATATTGTTAGGAAAGTGTAGCATTATTATTTTATACTTTTTCTAATAGTTACAATTGATTTAAAAAAGAATAGTGTTATTAATTAAGTCATAAATACGATATTTGATAACATAAATACTGGAATCACGTGAAGTGATTGAAAGATATTGTATTCCTTTAATAATTAATATAAAAGGATATCAAATCTGAATGAACCAATGCTCCCCCGTTATTCTCTCAATTGAATCATAAGGCACGAATCCGTTTTCCACTAATCCACAATTAAACATCAGCCGATCGTCATCTATTTCCCGCAAACTTGTCACTATCGGCTACTTGAATTTATATATTTATTATGTTCATTATAAACTGTTGTGTTGTGAAGCAAATCTGTTAATGAAAACGCCAGCTGATGTCGCGTTTTGGAAAGTCAAACTCGTATTCCCTGGAACGACATGCATGAAGGTCGTTTTGGTTTAAGTGATGCACGAGAGTTTCACGTGAACAAATAAGTTGCTTTCTTGGTTCGTTAAGATCAGTTAACTCACATGCTTGTCACGTGGTTTTCTGGGTTTGTTGCTGATTCGTTAACGAGCTGTTATATATAGCTGATTCTGGAAACAAAAGACCAAGTGTGTGAGAGCTATTGTGAGTTGAGAAGATTAAAGAAAATGCTTCTTGAGAGACTCTGTAATTAGCTTGCTAAACTCTCTGTAACTTCTGTGAACAATCAATAGAATTGGGTTTTGTTTCTCCCGTGGATGTAAGCTAGACTGAAGCTAGCTGAACCACGTTAACTCTTGTTCTTTTCTTAATTCTTTTTAGTTCTAGACTCTTTGTGTATTCTGTTGGATTGGTTCTTAGTGCATCTTGATTGTTTGATTTGGATCTTGGGAAGTGTTTCGAGTTGATTGGATAATTAGTCACTCTTAAACACTACATAAACATTATAATTATTGCCGATAAACTATTGTTATTGCCCCAAGGTAAAGGAATTTATATATTGACTTTAGATTACAACACCTAATACTAAAGTCAACTAATACTGTTATTGCCCACAAAGTAAAGGAATTTAGGTTGCCCATAAATAATTTGGCTGATGGGTGTCGAAGCCAACAAAAATAAATTCCTACTCTAAATAAATTGTGTATAGTGATTGAGCAGGGTCGTGTCCACAGAGATCGGTAATTATTTAAATCCTTTTGAAACGTAAAACGTAAAATGGGGGAATTGTTGACAATAATAAAAATCAAATTAAAATAACAAGAATGCAAATTAAAGTTGTAATTCAAATTGGAGAAAGCTCTAGTTGAAGGAATTAACTCAGCTTGATTCGACTACTGATCATTGATTCAAATATATATTATTATTACTTATGAATAGACCGGTTATAGCTACTGAGACCCTCTAATAGCCAATCTCTCCTTAATTAGTTGATAACCAAGGTACGACCGTTGGATATTTCCCTAATCAATAGACAACCCTAGATACGATCATAGGATTTAATCAATTGACAGCCTGGAAAACCAGAGAGACCCAAATCCTAATCAACACATATGATGATTCATTTAAATTAGATTGTTTATTCTCACAACACAACTCTCTGCTATGTTATTTGTCACAAACATTAAATTCTTCATACGATGAATCCTTTAATTGACAATAGATTAAGTTGATAATTAAATAGTGGCCAATTACCTAATTAACAAACATAATCATAAAACTAATTCAGAGAATAAACAAATACCCAAAAAGTAATAAAACAATTAAAGCATAAGAAAGATCTCACAGTAGTGATGAATCAAAGCTTCGTTATCCTTCAACCAGAAAAATAGGTTTAGCTCTTCATAGAGAGAAGAGAAAAATTAGATCTAGGGTTTCTTTCTTTTTCTCCAATCCAAAATTCCCCCCTTTTCACAATAGATTCCTCCCTTAAATACTCTCTCTCTCCTCTCTTTTAGAATTCTATTTAAAATAAAATACTAATATCTGAAATATTAAATTCGTAATTACAAAAATAACCAAAAATACAAAACACGTTAAACTAAAAACTGCAGGTCCGCAGTTGACAGCACGCGCCCACGCCTTATCAACAAAGTTCTTCTGACGCTCATAATTTCTCCAAGAGAACAATCATCCTTAAACATCATCTTATAGCTCAATTTTATCATCAATCAATAGAATTGCACCTACAAAAGTAAAACATAAGTAAATCACTATTATTAAGTGCAAAACATTGATATTAAGGGAAGTAAATAATGCAAAACTAGTGCATAAATTGCACTCTAACATTGGCCATTCTGACTTCCTTGACCTCCTTGTGCATTTACTGGTTGTATTTCTTCTCTAGGGTTCAAATTCCTGATATCTTACAAATCATCCATAGCTACAGTAGCTTTTGAATTTCTTTACTCTTTTCTCAATTTCCTTGCAGTTCTTTCAATTTATGGATCAAACTGGAATTCAATAGGTTTATATTTTTGCATGCAAGGGTTGTTAGATCACTTCTATCAACAAAATAAACAAATTAAAATACAATAAAAAATTAGCACCGTTTAAGATTAATTTCACAAATCACAATGAACAATCAATCTCTCGCAACGACACCAAAAACTTGGTGTGTGCAATCTCTAACATTATGGGTGTCAATGTGCAAATGTACACAACAAGTAATATACTGATGAGTATTCAGATCGACTCCATACGGATTGATGTTATTAGATTTGCTACAGTAACCTTAACTGTGTAGTTTTTTTTTAATTGAAAATAAAGCTACAAATAAAACTAATAAACTAATAAAAATGCAATAAATAAAAATGTTGTAAAAACAATTGTCACGTCAAACACAAAGATTAAACCAATGGGAATGGAGTAGTTGAGTGAATAAACTCACTTGATTGCATTGACTATATTTTCAATTACAGTACCATTGCTACAACATCTACTACAGTACTGGACAGAATCCCTCATGTATCTTCAGCTATCTCCTGTTGGATATCTTATATCTAATGTAACCTAATAGTGACAATTGTTATGCCAACATTAAATATAACATTAATCAATCTATATTCCATTTACCCTACAAGGTGAATCCCTATGTCTAGTTCATTACTAATTTTAGATCAAGCATGCCCCTATTCAAATTGAGATTAACTTAACTTAGGAAATCCAATCTAAAACCAAGTATTGTCTTAATGAGATCCACTAAGTCAAACCTTTTTGACGCTCTTTCTAAGCTAGTATCCCTAAATGGGTGGTCAGCCGAAATAGAGAATTAAATTATGTGTAATTAAGACAAAATCCTATAGCAAACACAGAGCAATACACTTATATCAACCAATCATCCATTAAGATCGTTTATCACTCAGCTACAATCAAATTTAATTCATGATTAGCGATAGAAAAATAAATAAAAGAGTTTCAGACATCAAATACATCCACAGGAATAAATAGAAAACAAGAAAAGAATAAGAAGAACTGATTTTCGATTGATCTCTGTAATTTCTCCTATTTTTCAACCTTCAATCTCTCTCTTGATTTATGTTTTCTTGTGTTTTTCTTTGCGGTTTTTCCCTTGGTTGACAACTCCTCCTTTTTCTTTGTGTGTGTGCTCCTTTTATAGCTTATAATTAGGGCAACCAAAAGTCTAGGGTGCGTATCTTCCATTTTTGGAAACTCCAGATTGCAATTTTCTAAGTATGTCTTGCAAAATCTTTTCTATCAATGCTCCAGGACTGCTACAGCAACGGCTACTGCATGTTACTTAAACTTTAAACTTCCGATCACCTGCAATGATGCATATGATCTAAGCACAAATTAATCTAAAAAAAACTTAATTTATTAAAAATAAACTAAAATGGATATTCATGTAAAAAATATAACTAAAATGCAATAAAAGCATGTCATTTACTCTCTAACTATTACTAATTCAAGTCTAAAATTATCGTGATAACTTTTATTTCATAGAGTTATCAGTGATCTGTGATGCCATTCGGGTTGTCCAAGCATCAAGTGTTTCATGCGCTTGATGAATTAAGTTCTTGAGACTTTTTACTGCAAACTTGTCATAATGTATTTTGATGATATATTGGTTTATTCTGATGATATGGTAGCGTATTTGGACCATTTGAGAATAGTTATGGAGGTGTTGTGGAGAAATAAGTTTTATATTAATCTGAAGAAGTATAACTTTCTACAGAGTAATATAGAGTTTTTAGGTTTTATAGTTGGTGTAGATGGAGTTAGAGTTATTAAGTCAAAAATACAAGCCATTTGAGCTTGCGCGTAAGACGGTGGGTGAAGTTAGAATTTTTATAGGACGGCAATGTTTTATAGGAGATTTATTCATGATTTTAACATTATAGCCGCACCTATTATAGAATGTTGAACAAAGGGAAGTTCAAGTAAGAGGAAGAGGAAGAAGCAAGTTTTGCTTTATTAAAGGAAAAGTTGTCCATTGTACCTGTATTAGCCTTCCCACACTTCAATAAGTTGTTTAAGGTCGATTGTGATGCTTTTGGCAAGGGTATTGGGATTGTTCTTTCCCAAGAAGGTGACTAATTAAGTATATAAGTGAGAAGCTAAACAGAGCATGGCTGAAGTGGTGTACTTATGACCAAGAGTTTTATGCCATCCTTAGGGCGTTAAAGTCATGGGAGCATTACTTAGTTCAGAAGAAGTTTGTGCTTTACAGTGATCATTAAGCCTTGGAGTACTTTAACAGCTGGCAAAATCTGAGTAAGATGCATGTGAGATGGGTAAGTTATATGAAGAAGTTCACTTTTATTGTGAAGCATAAGTCTGGGCAGTAGAATAAGGTGGTAGATGCACTTAGCAAGTGAGCAAATTTACTAGTAACTCTTGTTAATGAAGTTATTAGTTTTGACTGCTTGAAGGAGTTGTACGCTGAATATGAAGACTTTGCGCAAATTTGGGATTGTTGCATCAACCATCAAAATGTGAATGATTTCCTAATTCTAGATGTGCATCTATTCGGTGCTAGTCAATTATGTGTGCCTTAAAGCTATTTAAAGGAACAGATCATATGTGAGTTACATGGCGAAGGATGTAGACATATTAAATGAGATAAGACTAAATGCTTATGAAAGAGCATCATTATTTGCTGTAGTTGAATAGAGATATGTGAAAGATCGTGAAAAGATGTTTTGCTAAGAAGGCAAGGGACACGCGCAAAGTATAGGCTTATACATGCCATTACTTGTTCCAGAAAATATTTAGTTAGACTTTTCAATGGATTTTATGTTAGGATTGCCAAGCACAAGGGTAGGTCAAGATTCTATATTGGTGGTGGTGAATAGATTTTTGAAGATGACGCATGTTATTGCTTCTAAGAAGACTAAAGATGCCACTTTAGTTCTCCATTTGTTCTTTTGAGAGGTGTTGTGTTTGCATGGTGTTCCAAAGACTATCACTTTTGACAGAGATGTGAAGTTCGTCAATACATTTTAACGTTATCTCTAGGATAAGTTTAGCGCACAATTCTAGTTTAGTAGTGCTTTTCATCTACAAACAGACAATCAAACAGAGGTTGTTGAGAACTCTATGAAATGAGAGTTATCATGGCACTTTTAGACTTAAATCAATACTACTTAGAGTAAATGATGTGTTTTCATTGCATTTTTGTTATATTTTGCATAATCATTTATCTTAGTTTATTCTTCACAAATTTTGTTTGATTTAGAATAAATTGTGTGCTTAAATCATATGCATAATTGTAGGTGACCGGAAGCTCAAATTTCAAGGAAGGAATGCTAATGCAATAGGCTTACAAAAGATGGAAAAGAACTTGGCTATAGAAAAATTAAAACAAATCTGGAACAATGCAGTTGTTGTAATCATTGTTGTAGCAATCGTTGCTGTAGCAACCATTGCCATTGCTGTAGCAATCCTGGAATAATGAAAAAGAAAATTTTGTAGAATATTGCGATCTCCAGTTTCCTAATCTGGAAGACACATGACCTAGGCTTCTGTTTACCCTAATTTTCAACTATAAAAGGAGCACGCATCATAAGGAAAAGAGGGAGCCGTCACCCAAAGAGAAAAACCACAAAGAAACAAAAGAAAAATATGATTTAAGAGAGAGATTTAGGGCTACAAAAGAGGAGAATTTACAGAATTCATTTGGGAACTCAATCCTTCTTATTTTTCTCTTGTTTTCTTGTTTACTATTTATTTATGGGGATGTGTTTGATGGCTGAAACTTTGTTCTTTATTTTTCTTTTGCAAACCATGAACTAAATTTATTTATAGTTGAGTGATAAACAATCTTGATGGTTTATTGATTGAATTTATATGTTGCTGCATGTTTGCAGAATTCATTCGGGAACTCAGTCCTTCTTATTTTTCTCTTGTTTTCTTGTTTACTATTTATTCATGGGGATGTGTTTGATGGCTGAAACTTTGTTCTTTATTTTTCTTTTGCAAACCATGAACTAAATTTTTATAGTTGAGTGATAAACAATCTTAATGGTTTATTGATTGAATTTATATATTGCTGCATGTTTGCTGTACCATTTTGTTTTGGTAGCATTTATTTTTATTCATTATTTCGGCTGATCACTCATTTAATGATACTAGCTAAGAAATAGCCACAAAATGGCCTATCTTAGTGGAACATATCAGAGCAATACTTGGTCTTAGATTGGGTTTCCTGGATTGAGTTTTACTTGAGTCCAAAAGAGCCATGCTTGATCTAAGATTAGTGATGGACTAGATATAGAATTTCACCTTGTAGGGTGATTAGAACCTAAGTGTGTAATGCTATATGTTATGTTAGCATAACAACTGATCACTGTTAGGTTGAATATAGACATAAAATATCCAACAAGCAATAATTGGGGATACATAAAGATTTTGCCCAGTGCTGTAGCAAATGCTGCAGAAACCGGACAAACATTAGAAAAATAGTCAAACCAATTTAGAGAATTTATCCACTCAACTACTCTATATTCTCATTGGTTTTATCTTTGAGTTTAACGTGATAATTTACTTTGTTGCATTTTATTTATTGCGTTTTTATTTTAATTAGTATATTAGTTTCATTAATTATTTTATTTTAATTTATAACAAAATCCACACTGTTAAAATTGTTGTAGCAAATCTCATAACATCAATCTCTATGGAAACGATCTTGAATACTCATCATTATATTACTTGTTGTATACACTTGCACATTGACACCAATAGCATTTGAATTTGTTACTAATAGTGGTCAATTGCACTTTGGTCAATATGTCATGGTGTATTTGTGCTGACAAGCAACGGAACTGGGAATCCACCATACTTCAAGTCAAGTTTTCTTACAATAGCATGGTCAATCTAGCAAGACCCCTTTTGAGATTGTCGACACTTGTTTCCCATTGCATGTTTGTGATCTGGCTATCATGCCTACAGGGGTAAGAGGAAGTAAAACAATAGATAATTGTTGGTATAAATTCAAATGCTAGTGGTGTCAATATGCAAGTGTACACAACAAGTAATATAATGATAAGTATTCAAGATCGTCTCCACAGGGATTGATGTTACTGAAATTGCTACATCAATCTTAACATTGCAGTTTGCCTTAAATGAAAATAGATTAACAATTAAACTAATACACTACGTAATAAAATGCAATAAATGACTAAGCAGAAAACAAACTTTAATGTCACACACATAAAGATAAAATCAATAGGAGTGAAGTAGTTGAGTCATTAAACTCTCTTAATGGTTTTGACTATTTTTTCTAATTCTAAGTTCAGTTGCTAGAGCATCTGCTATAGCATTGGGCAGAATCCTTATGTATCCTCAACTGTCGTATGTTGGACATCTTATATCTATATGCAACCTAACAGTGACCAATTGTTATGCCAACATAAGATATAGCATTACACATTTAAGTTCTATTTACCCTACAAGATGAATCCCAATGTCTAGTTCATCACTAATTTTAGATTAAGCATGGCCCTTTTGGAATTAAGTAAACTCAACTCAGGAAACCCAATCTAAAACGAAGTATTGTTCTGATATGTTCCATTAAAATAGGCCCTTTTATGGCTCTTTCTTAGTTTGTATCATTAAATGGGTGGTTGGCTAAAATAATGAATAGAAAGCTTTACCAAAACAAAATACTATAGCAAATACATAGCAACATATAAATTCAGTCAATTAAAATTGTCTATCACTCAACCACAAGTAAATTTAGTTCATAGTTTGTGAAAAGAAAGTAAGCAACAAAGTTTTAGCCATCAAATACATCTTCATGATCAAAGAATAAAGAAGAAAACAAGAAAAGAATAAGAAAGACTAAATTCCAATTGATTCCCGCAAACTCTCCACAATTGCAGCCTTGATTCTTGCTTTTGAATTCTGTTTTTCCTTTGTTTCTTTATGGTTTTTTATCTAGGTTGACAACTTCTCTTTTCTTTTGCGTGTATGCCTCTTTTATAGCTCAAAATTAGGGTAAACGAAGGTCTAGGGCGCACATCTTCCAGATTAGGAAACTACAGATCGCAATCTGTTAATTGCTTTGCAGGAGATTTTTTTCTATCAATGCTACATGATTACTACAGCACTGTTCCAGACTTGCTCTAATTCTTCTATAGCCATGTTCTTTTGTCCTTTTTGTGAGCCCATTGCCATAACATCCTTCCTATGAAATTTGAACTTCCGGTTATCTACAATTATGCATATGTTTTAAGCATACAATTATTTGAACTCAAACAAACTTTATTAAACTTAAACTGAAATGGATGTTAATGCAAACTGTCATTAAAATGCACTAAAACACATCAATTACTCTCTAAGTAATCTTGATTTAAACCTAAAAGTATCATGATAACTCTCATTTCATAGAGTTATTAATAATATGGTAGAAAAGGCTCTTTAGATCCATGCTGAGGTTGAAGCTCACTTATAGGTTGCAAATGCTAAGTACAAGGCTAAGGCAGACAAGTACTGACATAAGAAGGTGTTTTAAGAGGGTGATTTGGTGATGGCGCATTTGTGGCATAGTCAATTCCTTAGTATTCATGCCAAGTTGGAAAAATGAAAGTGCAATCCATTTCATATGGCACAAAAAGATTAATGACAAAACTTATGTGCTTCAGTTAATGGACAATTGGAATATCTCTCACACTTTCAATGTGACTCATTTGTTCGCGTATCATCCAGATGATGAGGAGTTGTATTAGACTAACTCGAGAATGAGTTTTTTTTCAAGTGAGGGGGATTGATGTAGAATGATTGTGTGTTACAGGTAGGATACCTTCCGAAGGCCATAATCTAGGCTACCGGTGTTCGTCTTCAACATGTAATTGATGCAACGGAAATTTAAGGTTCTAATATTCCGTTGATTCTATAGAATACTAGTATAAAAGAATAAACTAAATTCACATTTATTTGAAAAAGAATTCTGCGAATTTAGGGGGTTAAGGCTCATTGATTTTGCAGAATATCGAGAATTAACTAAATTCAAATACTCACACAAAGATTTGAAAATTGAAAATATTATTGAAAATCAAAATCTACCTTTAAAGGCTACAAGAGAGAGCTACATATATTAGAAATACTTATCCTAAATAATGAAGTAAAAGGAAAACAAAATTCTAAATTGGAAAGGAAAATAAAAGTCCTAAATCTTAGTTAATAAGGAAACTAATCCTAGTATAATATAGACCCCTAAGCTTATGATGAGACGTATCAAATCCATAAAGCTTGCATTTGTTCTACCCTGTGGTCAAGCCAAAAATTTCATTTCATTCCTAGAAGTTTTTCAATTTTAAGATTTTTTCCTATTTTTCCTGATTCTTCTAGGATTTTTATCTTTTCTTCTAGAACTCATATTTGAATGCCATTTGTTTCCTTTTCTTATTTTGATTAGGAGATTTTTATTATAAAATAATATTTTAAATCTACCTATTTTGATAAATTTACGATATTTAGAATTATTATATAAAGGAGTCTAAAATGCTAGTTTTGTATTATTCCGAATTATTCAATAAACTTATTATTCAGAAACCTTTGTTTCTTTTATCAACCTATTTCCAATATTTCCGTTTCATCACTTATGCAACAGAACAGCAACCAAATGATAAATAAGACATCACACACACACACACACACACGCAGCCTAGTTGTTAAGAGAAGCTTCCCACACCAACCTTTAAGATGACTTCCTAGTCACTGTCGGCTGCTTGAATTTATATATTTATTATATACATTATAATTATTGGCAATAAATTGTTTTTGCCCACAAAGTAAAGGAACATACATATTGACTTTAGATTACAACGCCTAATACTAGAGTCACCTAATATTGCCCATAAATTAAAGGAGAATATGTATGTACATATATATTTGGATGGAAATTTTTCAATCTAGGATTTTAAAGTGCGGGAAAGTTTGAGCAAATTTTAAAACTGTGCAGTTTTAAATCTTAATTTCATAATTCTATTAAACCTTATAGTTTTAATGTTTTCCCGAATTTTTCCATACTTTAAAATTCTAGACTGAAAAACTACTATGTGTGTGTGTGTGTGTGTGTGGATATATATATGGATATATATATTAGAAATATTCTAATTTAGGATCCTGAATTTTGTTAAAGTTCGGTAGTGAGCTTTCATAGCTTTATAAAAAACTTTTACACTATTATGAAGCACCAAATCCGTAAAAAAATTTATGCGGGCATATGAACGTGAGAGTTTTCCTATATAGAGTAATTTTAAAATAAAAAAATCTTGGCATATTAGAAGTAAGAAATAAAGTAAAAGAAAAAGAACATTAATTTCAATACATTGTAGGATAAAATACACTACATTATATTAAAATTTATGTTTTTTTATCTTTTACCTTATCCCTTACTCTAATATAGTAACAGATTCACTTATCTTATATATATATATATATATATATTACAGCACCAAATACTAGAATCACCTAAAACTGATATTGCCCGCAAATTAAAGGAATACATATGTCGGGTCAAAGAATATACAAACAAATTACTGTAGCCATCATGTGAGCCATTGAAAATTGTTTCTGAAAACGGCCACATTTTGGCAGTTCTGGCCACATTTTCCAAATTAAATTAATAATATTTTGAAAGAAAAGACTATTATTGCTGATAGTTTGTCTTGGAATTACCTACGCCCCAAATCACCCACCTCGGCACTCTCGGCTACTTCATTCTCTATATATACCCCACATGCGTATTATATCAAACCAGAATCAAGAACTCGCAAAACCAACTTAATTACTTTGTAATTTTGATTCCGGAAGAAGTTATCTTTTCTAATTTGAAGATTATGGAAACTATCTGCGCAGGTTTTTTGAGATATTTTAGTTGAATATCATTTATAATTCTTATTTTAATATATTTATGATTAATTCTTCTAATATGAATTTTTCAGTTAATAATAATTGGTCAGAGGGACTCCTCCTGCTCCTTCTTCTTCTCAGTGTTGCTGATGATGACAATATGAATGACAATCTTGATTTTCTTGTTGTCCCTCAATATGGGAGAAATGCCGACCACACTGGTTAATTACACTGTTACTCTTTTATGTTATGTTTAATTGTATAAAATAATAAGTATTGTTACTTATCGTTTTGTCAATTACGTGACTGCAGTTTGGTTCAATTCAAATAAAATCTCTAAAGACGTATAAGAGATTTTATTTGTTTATTTACGTGTGTATCTTGTATTCCTAAAAAAGGAAATAAATAAATAAATAAATATTGTTGTGTGTCTATGAGTTAATATTTAGTCTATCCTTGTTAGCTTAATTAACTCTCTCTTCTTGATTATTTTTTTATAAAACAAACTCCAAATAATGGTTAACTAATTGTTGCAGGTAGCAAGTGATATTCGATCATAATTTATTGAAATAGAAAATGCAAGTAAATTTCTAATTTCAACCTTTAAAACAGTCATGCCGTTTAGTAGGCTTAGGCTAATCAACAAAATCTTCGGCCATAATCACTATTAATTTGTTAATTATTTTGTTAAATAATGCGAAGTTACAAAATTTTGTCTCTGAATGTTGAGCTAAAAGCCTTTAATCATAGATATGATCCCATCATCTGAACATTATTTGTTAATAATTATGTAGAAGATCTATTAACTAATGAATTGAAACAAAAAAAAAAAACAAAACCCAAAAAACCTCTCTCTAACTTTCTCTCTCTAAAAATTCTCTGAACTCATCTCTGATGCCCTTCTTTCTTCATCATCCCTAAACAGCCTTTATGGCCCCTTCGGCCGCCGGTGATGGAGATCGGTCATCAGCGGTAAACACACTACCCCCGAGAAGAGTTTCACAGGTTCTTGGATCCACCTAGGAAATCTTTTAGGAAGCCTCCAAAATTCACCAACGAACCACCACCTGACCTAAGGCTACCATCACCACCAGAACCTAAGCCGAGACGATCAAAGAGATTGCTCAACCAACAGCAAACAGCCCATAATCCACATATACAATTACCACATACCCTTACGAACCACCCTGAAGGAGAGTCACCACCAACATCTACTGCCTCTATCCTTTCTAAACTTCGTCAGCCATCGATTACGGTGAATGATCAAGAAGAAATGTCAGAAGATCATGAACAAGGCGCTCCACCTCTCCATGCAAATAGCTTCCATGGCGGCCAAGAGGATGAAGAAAATCGTTGTGAGGAAACAAATCAGTCACCCCCTCATAAAGGTGAAAACCGAAGTCAATCTCCGACCAAAGGCTTCACTTCCAACCATGAACAATCGCAACTTGGTAAATCACAAGATCCAACCTCCATCGCCCTTGTACTAGATCCACAACAACTCACGGCTGTTAACCTTGTAACCACCGTGAATAGCCAAGATGAAGCTTCTCAACCACCCATGGATTGCACACCTTTTGGTCCAAAAACGGCATCTCCCAAAAGTCAGCAAAGAGAACTAGCTTTAGTCGCAGTCACATGCAAAATTCCCGAAATTCCCTCACAAATTTTGACTACATGCAATCATGCCCACCATTCTCAACCAACGCCAACATATTCACATCAAATTTCAGCACCTTTTGACTCCCAACAACTGTCCCCTCTCATCACATCCACTCCACCAACACCCATTCGGCCTCCCAACAAGTTCCATGTGAAAAGATCACAAGCAATGATGTTGTGGCCCCCACCACTCATATATTATATCCTTCACATGCCTCGGCCCTCAACACTCACACCTCTTCCAATGTTTTGGCCCCCACCACTCACACCTCTCCCCAAGTTTCGGCCACCACCACTCACATTTCTCTACATGCTTCGGCACATTCACTCCAAATTTCAGCACCCTTTAACTCCCAACAACATTTGTCTCCCACTTATCATATCTACTCCACCACCACCCACCAATTATTGTCCCCCACTCACACTAAGCCTCATGACTCCAATCACTCCGCTTTGTCTTTTTTCCAAGATTTAAACGACACCCATTCTGCCTCCAAACAAATTCCATGTGAAAACATCACAGGCAATGAATTGTGGCCCCCACCACTCATATATTATCCCCTTCACATGCCTCGGCCCCACCACAAGGAATGGCAAAAAGCGGATCTAGGCCGAGCTTTCTCAAGTTCAGGCTCAAGCCGCCTTTAAGTTTAGCATAAGGGTCTGGACCAGAGCTCGGGCCGGACTTGAACTTTATTTATTTTTAAAATTTTTTAAAATTATTGTAAATTTAAAATAAATTAATAATCAATAAGTTGTTATAATCATAAATAAATTTAAAAAAATAAATATTTTAAAGTAAAATAATAAATAAAGTAAATAAAAGTTCATAACTTTAATTTTCTTTAATATTGGATTATCTGATTCCAACGCTCTATTAATTATTTCACACAAAAGAGAGTTTAGTATCATAATTTTAACTTTTTACATCATTATTAATTTATAAATTAAGAATTTAAGTTTTCTTTTTTTTTCAAGTTACTTTTTTAATTTTAATTATATTATTCTAATTTATAAATTTATTTTTTAAAAAAAAAAACTGTGGGTCTAGGCCTAGCCCGAACTTTTTTTGCCCACCCGACCCACCACTCACACCTCTTTCCATGTTTCGACCCCTACCACTCACATTTCTTTACATGCTTTGGCCCCCACCAATCCACAAGCACCAGTCCACGAACAAAGCCCTAGCAACTCTTATTATGGAAGCCCACCACATAACCACTCAAACCTTCAAGCCCATATTCAACATTCGGCAGCCCATTCCGTAAATAACAAAACATAAACTCTTAACCCACGAGCTCAAAACCAAAAGCAACCCATTTAACTCCAGGAAGGCCAATCCTCCAATTTAAGCCCACAAGTTCAAAATCAAGCCCAAACGACTAATCCCTCTAATCCATTAAACCATAACCAACCTCAAAGTCAGCCCACTTCTATTCCAACATATGCTTTAGTTTTGGGTTAGGGCACTATTCACACATATGACACTGTATTGTTCACGTATATGGTTACTATTCATGTGAAACAGTAGGAGCCGCAACTCATGGTAAGAAACAATGGCGAAAAAATATGAAATTGAGAAGTTCAATGGAAATAATTTCTCGTTGTGGAAAATGAAAATAAAGGCTATTTTAAGGAAAAACAATTACTTGGCAACAATTGAAGAAAGGCGTATGAAGATAACTGATGATGCCAGGTGTAACGAGATGGATGGTAATGTAATTGCCGATCTACATTAACACTAGTTGATGAAGTGTTATCTAGTGTGGAGAAGAAAAAAAGAGTAAAGAAAAAATATGGGATTCTCTTATAAGACTGTACAAGGCCAAATCATTACACAATAAGATTTTCTTAAAGAAGAGACTTTATACTCTTCGAATGGTGGAAACCACATTAGTGACTAACCATATCAACACTCTCAAAACTCTCTTTTCACAACTTACAATGTTGGGTCATAAAATATAAGAAAATAAGTGTGTAGAGCTTCTACTTCAAAGTCTACCAGATTCGTATAATCAACTTATCATCAATCTGACGAACTACAACAAAACAAAAAGTCTAGTCTTCGATGTCGAAGCCTCTGCATTAAATAAATAGAGCAGGAAAAAAAAAGACAAGCTGGCGAGTTCATAGCAAATGGAAGCGCTATTGATGACTAGAGGGAGATAAATAGAGTGTGGCCCTAATGGGAGTTACAATAATGGTAGATCAAAATCAAGAAGTAAGAAGAATGTCAACTGCTACAATAGTGGCAAGAAAGTGCATGTCAAGAAAGAATATTTGAACAGCCAAAAGATAAGAAAGGGTAAGATCTTGAGTCACCAAATGCCCAGAAGTGTGTAGCAAGTACCTTAGATAATGGTGACGTTTTACACAGTGAGTCAGCAATGGTTTCAGAAGGCAAAAAATGGATATTTGATGTCTGGCTCATAAACTCATGAGTCACCTGGCATATGACCTCTCGGAGGGAATGGTTCAACAAATATGAACATATCTTAGGAGGACCTATATATATGGGTGATGATCATGCCTTGAAGATTGTTAGTATTAGTATTATCAAAATAAAAATATTTGATGGTATCGTTCATACAATTGAGGAGGTATGACGTGTCAAAGTTTTGAAGAAAAATAAATAATCTTGGTTGCAAAGCTCTGTGAAAAATGGGATTATGAATATTGCTAGACGCATGGTTGTATTGTTGAAAACAGAAAAGATTGGTGCTAATCTATTCATGCTTAAGGAGGAAATACTATAGGAAGCTGATCCATGTACTACATCCAATAGAGAAGAGTTAGCAATGATATGACATCTCAAACTTAGCCGCATGTCAGAATAAGGTTTGAAGATTCTCTCTAAGCAGAAGTTGCTTCCAGGGCTTAAAACGGTAAACTTATTGTTTTGTGAGCATTGTGTTACAAGTAAGTAGCACAAATTGAAGTTCAACAGATCCATTGGTAGAAGTAAATCATTCTAGACTTGGTCCATTCTAATGTTTGGGAATCAACAAATATGTCCATGGGATGTGCAAAGTACTTGGTGAATTCTATTGATGATTATTCTAGGAGATGTTAGGTGTATCTATTTTAAGAAAAATTCAAACGTATTTTCAGTGTTCAGGGAATACAAAGCTTGGTTAGAACTTAAATTACGAAAAAAGATCAAGTGTTTGAGGATAGATAATGGTGGAGAATTCACAGATGGTGAGTTTCTTGCATTCTGTAAGCAAAAAGGTATTCGCAAACAGTTCATGGTCGCATGCACTTTGCAATAAAATGGAGTGGCAGAGCAGATGAATAGGACTCTTATAGAAAGAATAAGAGATATGTTGAGGACTACTGGTTTACCCAACTCATTATGGGCAGAAACAACCAAAACTACAAGATATGTAGTAAATCAATCGCCATCCACGGTAATTAGGTTGAAGACTCTAATGGAGATGTGGATTGGAAATTCAGCTATCTACATTCATTTGGATGACATGTGTATGTGATGTACAATACCCAAGAAAGAACAAAGCTAGATCTAAAATTCAAGATATGTATTTTCTTAGGGTATGCTCATGGAGTAAAGGGGTATTGTTTGTAGGATCCCACTACCCACAAAATTGTCATCAACAAAGATGTTATCTTTGTAAAAGTGCAATTACAATGGAAAAAAAGAAAATGATAGTACTGTGAAGAAAAAACCTTAGATAAAACAAACTCAATTTAGACCATTGTTGATATTATAAGAGATTTGAAGATAATGATTTCATCATTTTACTATTATATGTGGATGACGTTTTGGTCGAGACCCTAACAAAGATCAAATCCAAGAATTGAGGCTCAGTTGGCCAGGGAGTTTGAAATAAAGCAAACAAGATTATAGGGATGCAAATTTACCGAGACAAAAATAACAGGAAGATTTAGCTTTTTCATAATAATTACTTGGAAGAAAATCCTAGGACACTTCAACATGCAAGATTGTAAGCCAATTTCTACTCTATTTCCTGTTAATTTCAAGTTATCCTCAAGTATGTGTCTTAGCAATAAACCAGAGAGGAAAAAGATGTCTCCAGCACCGTATACATCAAGAGTGGGAGTAGTCGGTCGATACATGGCGAATCCTGGTGGAGAGCATTGGAAAATGGTGAAGATGATTCTGAGATACATTAGAGGAACCTCAGATGTTGCATTATGTTACTGAGGATTAAAGTTTACTGTCATGGGCTATAAGGATTCAGATTTTGCAGGAGACCTTAATAAAAATAAATCCACTACTAGCTATGTATTTACACTTGCAGGAGGAGCTGTAAACTGGGTTTCAAAACTGCAAACTGTTTTGGCTTTATCCACAACGGAAGCAAAATACATAGCAGCTATATAAGCTTGCAAGGAAGTTGTTTGGATGCAAAGGTTATTGGAGGAGCTTAGGCACAAATTAGAAAAATTTTTTGTATTTTGTTACAGTCAGAGTGCCTTACACATTGGAAGGAATCCAGTCTTTCATTCCCAGACGAAGCACATAGGAGTTCAATATCATTTTGCTCAAGAAGTAATGGAAGATAGAAATGTAGATTTACAGAAGATCCATACCAAGGAGAAATTAGCAAATGCTTTGACTAAACCAATCAATACTACCAAGTTTGTATGGAATTGATTCTCTTATGGCCTAGCAGAAACGTAAAAAATATGACAATGGTGAACCAGAAAGGATGGTGTGAAGATTGATTGGTTTTCAATCTAATCTCCAAGTAGGAGAATGTCAAAAGTGGCATGCAACCACCGCTCTTCTAGAAGGCAGTGCCCGTCATTGTGGAAGTAGGAGGTGTTGCCTCCTTTGAATATAAAAAAAGAAAAAGCAAAAGAAGAAGAAGCCACATAATGAACAATGGTGAACAATAGCCACTCCATGGCTCTAAATAGAGAGGTTCAAACCCTCATTTGATACATCCCCAAATTCCTCTTTAATTTTTAGGGAGAAGTAGAGAATTATGTGGGAGTTTCAGAGTTTTAATACTCTTGTGAGATTAGTGATTTTAGAGATTGGGTGCATTAGATTTCTGGGTAGTGAGCCAAAAATATTACAATACCTATAATCATCATTTCACCAGTAAAGTTTTATCCTTCTGTCTTTACTCGTGGACGTAGGCTAAAAACCGAACCACATAAGCTCTTGTGTTCTCTGTGTGCTCTTATTCTTTATTTTCTTCCAATTTCATTTTAGTTGTGACCGTACTTCGCACATCAATTTCCTAAAATAATAAACACGATACAAACTAGAATATTTAAGGTTATTATAATGATAATATTCTAGTGTAAAAAGAATCTCTTTGCAACTTCTATGTGGTGCTATAACGCTGCCTTAGTACTTCTTAAAATTTTCTGCGTAGCAAACTCACTTCCTTGTATTTTTATTTGATTTGTGTAAGGTCCGTAGATGAGAAAGAAAATATGATAACAGAAGCACCAATTATGTTGACATTTGTTGAATTCGTATGATGTGCATTCGTTTTGTTTATTATTATATTGTGAAATACTCATTTCAATCGTGAGAAAAAAAAAAGAAATAAATCAAGAGCCCTAATATGGATAAGACAACGAGTTAGGATTTAATGTTGGATGACTTTCTTAAGTGAGTGTCAGAAGAATTATTATTTTATTTTTTGTTCAACAGTAATTTTCTTTAATGATTATTTAGGAATATAATTTTTATTAAAATAATGCATGTAAAAAGCATCTTTATGGTATTATCAAATTACCTCTCCGTAAGGAAACTACAAAAGACATGGAGGTCATTCTCTATACAATTATTCTCCAAGAAAGAAACTCTAAACTAAGGATAATAACAAATTAGAACTAGCTGATTACTAATTTGAAAACTTTAACCAAGGATGCGAAATTAGTTGATAAGCTTTGAGAAGTTGTTGAAACGATTGTGAAATAAATTTCCAATGATTAATGATTACGTTTTCAGAATAAGATGATTAAGAATTGCAGAACTAGCTGATTACTAATTTGAAAACTTTAAGCAAGGATGCGAAACTAGTTGATAAGTTTTGAGAAGTTGTTGAAACGATTGTGAAATAAATTTCCAATGATTAATGATTACGTTTTCAGAATAAGATGATTAAGAATTGCAGAACTAGCTGATTACTAATTTGAAAACTTTAAGCAAGGATGCGAAATTAGTTGATAAGTTTTGAGAAGTTGTTGAAACGATTGTGAAATAAATTTCCAATGATTAATGATTACGTTTTCAGAATAAGATGATTAAGAATTGCAGAACTAGATGATTACTAATTTGAAAACTTTAAGCAAGGATGCGAAATTAGTTGATAAGTTTTGAGAAGTTGTTGAAACGATTGTGAAATAAATTTCCAATGATTAATGATTACGTTTTCAGAATAAGATGATTAAGAATTGCAGAACTAGATGATTACTAATTTGAAAACTTTAAGCAAGGATGCGAAATTAGTTGATAAGCTTTGAGAAGTTGTTGAAACGATAGTGAAATAAATTTCCAATGATTAATGATTACGTTTTCAGAATAAGATGATTAAGAATTGCAGAACTAGCTGATTACTAATTTGAAAACTTTAAGCAAGGATGCGAAATTAGTTGATAAGCTTTGAGAAGTTGTTGAAACGATTGTGAAATAAATTTCCAATGATTAATGATTTCGTTTTCAGAATAAGATGATTAAGAATTGCAGAACTAGCTGATTACTAATTTGAAAACTTTAAGGCAACTACATATGACAATACCGGCATAAGCCTAGATCAAATTCGATAATTGATTAATTTGCATCCCATTATTGATTACACAGTGTAAATTTATAATTTTAAAGTTTAGTCGGCTTAGGCTTATCAGCATAATCTTCAGCCATCATCACTGTTTGTTAACTATTTTGTTAAATAATGGGAGGTTACAAAATTTTGTCTCTGAATGCGGAGTTAAAACCTCGCATTATATATATGGTCCATCATCTGAACATTATTTGTTAATAATTATGTAGATGATCTATTAATTAATGGATTGAAACGTTAAATAACTTCAATTTAAAAATAAAAACTTCAATTTTAAACTGTTTTGCAAATTAAAGGAATATTTTTATTGAGTCGTAGATCATATATCATCAATTTTGTTTTAATTTACAAATAATTGTAGGCATTGAAAACGTTTCAGAAAAATACCAAAATTTCCAAATTAAAATAATAAGGGAAAATATCCACCGTCCACCCGTTTTTTTTTTATTTTATCAAAAATACACAATTCTTTTTTTTTTTTGTCTGAAATCCACCCAAAGTTAGGTTTCGTTTCATTTATCCATTTCCGTTTGCAGTCCGTTACATAAACTAACGGAAATTTAGTGAAATGATTATTTTGCCCTCAATACAAAAATTACAAATTTACCCTAAAAAAAACAAACAAGCATAAGAAATATTAAAAAAAAATTAACCCACTATCCTCATCACTAAAAGCCAGTCGCCATCTTCCATAATCCTCAATCACACACACAGTCACATAGAGATGAAGCTGTCTCTGAAATTCCTAGATGATGTCCAAAACACCCAAAACCCACCAATCCTAAAGGTCAAAACACCCATCACCATTTTCAATCAACCTTTCATTTCTTCTCTCACCACCACTACCTTTCCTTTTCAGTCAACACCTTTCCTTTCCTCTCAGCACCAACTTTCCATCAGGCCCCTCCTTCAAATTCAACTATACAGCTCTCTCTACAACGTGCACAAGCACAACCCCTTTCTCTTTCTCTTCGAAATCAGGCTTTAATTTGTTTGGTTCACCGCAGGACTCTCCTCTTATCTTCTCTGCCCACTTCTCTCTTTCCTACACAAACCCAACCAATTTCACTCTTACGTTTTTGCTCCATTTCAAGCCTCAATTTGGCAACTTTTCTCTTCACAAAACTACGTCGTCTTCAAACCCTAATCCTGCAAATTCTGGGCCCCATTTGCAATCTAGGTCGCCTTCCAATATTGAGTTTGCAAATAGGTCGATTTCAGATGAATCGTTCGGGTGGCAAGATTTGAAATTGGAGCCGCGTAGTGGCAATGGGAATGGTAGTTTCTTTAACGGGGTTGATTCAATTCGTAGTGATGGAATTGGGTTTGTTAGAGATAGAACGTCGGTGTTGAAAGATGATGATAAAAAAGGTGGCTTTTTAGGTGGGATTGCTGTAAAAGCAAGAACAGTGTTGCCGGTGACTAAAAGGGTAATGATGAGTTTGAGGTGGGGAGTGAATTTGCCTGTGGATTCTGAGGTTAAAATGCCATGTTTGACCGCGAACGAGATTGGGATTGAGAGGGTTGAGAAAGTGGAGGAAGTGAAAAGGGAGAAGAATATCGAGAGTGATACGGGTGATTTAGAGTTGTTGAAAGGATTGCTCTGCTGAAATGACCGATTTACCCCTACCACATTAGTAATGTTATAACGGACTGCAAACGGAAGTGGAGAAGTGAAACGAAACGTAACTTTAGGGGGATTCTAGATATAAAAAAAAAAGAATTGTGTATTTTTGATAATGTCGGAAAAAATGAGTGGACGGTGGATATTTCCCCAAATAATAATATTTTGAAAGCAAAGAGTCTATTTTTGATAGATTATTGTAAAGATTTTATTTTTCCATGTTAAAGATATTTTTTTTGATAAAATCCATGCAAATAAAAACTCAAAGCGGTACTCTGTTCCTAATAATCATGGAGAAGAAGATTTAGTTAGACGCCAAGACGATGAAATATTAGGAAATATTAGAATTTGATTAACGAAGAAGAATTGAGAACTCCAAAGAGGAAGATTTCAACAAAACAAAAATCTGCAGCAAAGTAGATATGATGTGAAATTACTTAAGGAATGAGAGTGTTCTTTGTATGGGCCATCACGTAGTGGAAGACATTATTGGCAAGAGTAAATCTGTAAATGTAATCCATAGATTTCAATTTTCTTATAGCTCCAAATGACATAATTGATTTCATGTATGAAATAAATGCCATTGGTGGACACTGTTTTTTATGAAGCATCTACTGAAAAATTTAAAAAAAAAGGATAAAATTGTAATTGCAACTAAAAAAAATAAAATGGGAGTTTTATCCATGGTTAATGATGTGAAGGCTCGCACTGAGGAGGGGATTTTGCTTCAAGGGTCTTCTTTGATCTCGACAAATAGAAAAGCCAACAAATGAATTGGTTGGTCGTTTCCGACTTGGCCATGGTGCAAGTTGAACTCGGATGGTGCCTGTAAGGCTACTGGTGTAGCTGCTGCAGGGGGCCTGATTCGCGACCATAGTGGTCACTGGGTTGCTGGTTTTGGGATGAATCTAGGGATTGTTCAGTGACTATGGCAGAATTATGGGGTCTTTATCAAGGATTACTTCTTGCATGGAATAAAGGGATCTGATGGCTTTGTGCTGAGGTTGATAGTCGCTGCGTTACTCAACTTGTGAAGAACAACATGGTGAATTCCAACGAGTTTTCTCCTCTAACTCGTGCTATTCAGGATCTCCTCAAACAAAACTGGTGTGTGGAGCTTACTCACATTTACAGGGAGGCTAATTTTGTCGCGGATTATTTAGCTACTTTAGCTTGTTCTATCCTTTAGGTTTTCATGTTTTTAACTCTCCACCTAATGGGGTGCTCCAGTTTATTTCCCAAGACATTTATGGGATAGTCTACCCTCGCTCTGTTATTTCTTAGCTCTGTTTAGAGCCCCTCTTAATAAAAAAAAAAGCAAAAAATAAAGTACGGTGCGATTATTTGGGGCCACTAGACTATTTATTATTAAACCCATTTACTGAATAAACTCACTACTAAAATTTAAATTTTTTTATTTTCACTCTATGAACCTACCTATATACCCAATATAATCTTACTAAACAAAATTATTATCAAATCGAGTTTAAGTAAACCCACCATTTTGGTCTCATCTCCTTCATCATTTTTCTTCTTCTGTATTTTGTATTCTTTCACTTTGCATCATGAATGGCTTAAAGAGAGAGTAACGAGATTAGCCACTGTCAATTGGTAGTTGCAACTATAATGGCATTGAAATTATAGCAAATCTACTGCAATACAAAGACCTGATAAGAATAGAGCACTAGTTACCACTCAAGCCAGTCTTCAGATTACATAGCCTAGGTAGATATGTTTATTGCTTGCATCACAACAAATGCGGAAGACGAAATTCACAATAAAATCATCAGGCTAATTATACAAAACTAGTTATTGTCCAGAAGAATAAGAAAAACAAGTACCCTTAATATATTTAATAGATCCTAAATGATTGAAAATAATTCATTTTTTAACTTGATTTTAATCCTTTACTGTTTTAGCCATTTTCCTGATCCAAGAGCAGATCCAAAAATCTGTAATTCATTTGCATAGGATTAGATCATTTTCCCTAGAATGTTTTTCCTTAAATGTAATTGTTTTAATGGATATTGTGATAATAAAAATTTTTATAAAATGATGGGTGTAAAGAGTAATTTAATGGGCTCAAATAGCCACCTGCCTGATTGTTCAAAATTTTACTTATGCATTCTCTGTCTATGTTTGATAAACGCTTTCATAATTTGTAGAAATATTTTCACCATTAAATTGATTTTAAATTTTTTATTATCCTTTACGATGTTAAAATTTTAATGATACATTTTTAAAATTAAATCAGACATCTGCATACAAATGTACAAATTATAATTTAAACACCTGTCAAAATTTTTGCTGATGAAAATTGTCACATTTATTTTTCAATTTCAATTAACATCTTTACCCAAGAGAAAATTAGATAAGAAGTTTATAAGAGATCCACAGGCTTAAAAAAATGGGTGGGATTATTTGATCCCATAATTTTTCTTTTAGCACTCATTCTCTTAAGAAGCCTATTATTAAAATTTAAAAATATAGTTTTTACTCTACACACCCTTATTTTTCAAAAAATGACCTCAATTAAAGATGCACACTTCTCTAATTTTTTTTCCTTCCTGCAGATTGTTTCTACATCCCGACCACTCCTCATCACTTCTTCTGATGTTCTCACTTTTTTTTTTTAATCTCAACAACATATTTAAGTTGTTCCCTTTCCAGCCTCCACGAGACCACGCATATTAATAAGGAGAATGAGACTTATATTTCAATAAACATGATACAAACTAGAATATTTACGATTATTTTAAGGATAATATACTAGTGTAAAAAGATCTCTTTTCAACTTCTATGTGGTGCTATAACGCTGCCTTAGTACTTCTTAAAATTTTCTGGGTAGCCAACTCACGTCCCTCTGTTTTAATTTGATTTGTGTAAGGTTCATAGTTGAGAAAGAAAATATGATAACAGAAGCCCCAATTTCTATTATGTTGACACTTGTTAAGTCCGTATGATGTGCATTCGTTTTTGTTTATTATTATATTGTGAAATACTCAATTCAATCATGAGAAAATAAAAATAAATAAAACAAGAGCCATAATATGGATAAGAAAAGAAACAGGGTTTAATGTTGGATGACTTCCTTAAGTGAGTGTAAGGAGAATTATTTTTTTTTCCCCAAAAGTAATTTTCTTTAAGGATAATATAGGAATATAATTCTTATTAAAATAATCGAAGTAAAAAGTACTTTTATGGTATAATCAAATAACCTCTCGCTAAGAAATCTACAAAAGAGATGGAGATTAAGGATAATAACAAATTAGAACTAGCTGATTACTAATTTGAAAACTTTAAGCAAGGATGTGAAATTAGTTAATAAGTTTTGAGAAGTTGTTGAAACGATTGTGAAATAAATTTCCATTGATTAATGATTACGCTATTAGAATAAGATGATTAAGAATTGGAAAACTACATATGACAATACCGGCATAAGCCTAGATCAAAATTCAATAATTGATTAATTTGCATCACATTGTTGATTACACAATGTAAATTTATAATTTTAAACTTTAGTCGGCTTAGGCTTATCAACGTGATTTTCAGCTATCATCACTGTTTGTTAATTATTTTGTTAAATAATGCGAAGTTAGAAAATTTGTAATTCATTTATATAGGATAACTTCCTTTCCCCTAAATGTAATTGTTTTAATAGATAATTTGGTAATTCAAATTTTTATAACATAATGGGCGTCAAGAGTATTTTGATGTATTCAAATACCCACTTGCTTGATTGTTCAAAATTTCACTTATGCATTCTCTATCTATGCTTGATAAACGCTTTCATAATTTGTAGAATTTTTTTCACTAGTTAAATTCCTTTTAAAGTTTTTATTGCCCTTTACGATGTTAAAATTTTAATGACACATTTTTAAAATTAAATGAGACATCTACATACAAAGGTACTAATTATAATTTAGACACTTGTCAAAATTTTAGCTGATGACAATTGCTACATTTATTTGTCAATTTCAATTAACATCTTAAACCAAGGGGTGGGATTATTTGATCTCATAATTTTTCTTTTAACACTCATTTTCTTAAGAAACCCATTACTAAAATTTATAACTCGAGTTTTTACTCTAGACACCCTCCGTACTTAAAAAATGACCTTAATTGATGGCAGACGCTTCAGTTACCTTTTTCCTTCTTGCAAATTTTTTCCACATTGCAACCACTTTTTATCACTTTTACTGTTGTTCTCACTTTTTTTTTTTTCATCTCAATAGCATATTTAAGTTGTTCTCTTTCCAAACCTCCACGTTATCACGTATTAATAAGGAGAATGAGACATAAATTTTAATATGTCAAAAAATTGCATGCGGGCACCGCCTTTTAGGTGGTGCCCGCCCGTCATTGTTAAAGTAGGAGGTGTTGTCTTTTTTCTTTGATTAAAAAAAAGCCACAAAATAAACAGTAACGAACAATAGCCATTCGGTGGGTATAAATAGAGAGGTTCATCCTATATTTGATTCATCCCCAAATTCCTTTTCAATTATTACAGAAAAATAGAGAATTGTGTGGGAGTTTGAGAGTTTTAATACTCTTGTGTGATTAGTGATTTGAGAGATTGGGTGTATTAGAGTTCTGGGTCGTGAGCCAAAAATATTACAACACTTGTTATCCTCATTTCACTAATAAAGTTTTATCCTTCTGTCTTTGCCAGTGGATGTGGGATAAAAGGCGAACCACGTAAACTCTTGTGTTTTCTATGTGTACTTATTCTTCATTTTCTTCCAATTTCATTTTAGCTGTGACTCTAATTCACACATAAATTTCCTAACAGTGATATCAGAAGTTTATATTGTATTTTTAGGTTGGGGTACTATTCACACATACGACATTGTTCACGCATACAATATTATTCACATATATGGTTATTGTTCACATAAAACGGTGGGAGCCCCACCTCATGGTAAGAAGCTGACACGTCTTAAAAGTGATTTCTAACTCTCAAGTATAAGAGTTTCTTGTTATGTTATAACTCGGTTAGTCTGAGGTCGATCCACAAAGAAAGGATTTAATTTGTTTATTTAAGTTTATAAAAAAATTAAAATTAAAAATAAAAATATGCAATTTAATTTAGGAAAAAACTATGAAATTGAATTAGTTAGGGTTATGGATCCACTCCTAGTAATAAATACAATTTATCAAATTCTTTATATTTTTATTTTATATCCCAAAAGATTAATTCTATAAATTATAATTATTTTCCCATTAATTTTTATTATGGATTAAGAACTTAACGTGCCAAAAATTAGCTTGTCTACAATAAGTCAAAATACCATTTTTCCATACTTTATACTAAGATATTAAGAATTCATTGTGCCAAAATCCCATGTTTGTCTACAATGAATCAAAATTTCAAAATATAAAATATGGATAAAATTAAATAGAAAATAATTTAATTTATATAATTAAAAATAGAATTTGATTAAATCATATTTATTTCAAAGAGCTTCACCTTCCCCTAATTATTAGTATTTAGCTAAACATAATTGAAATAAAGGAATCTATTAAAAATTGAAAATCACATAAAAAAAATGATATTTGAAAATTGAAATAAAACTAATTTTCACTACAAGAAAACAAGCAATAGATGACAGACAGTTTATGATAGATTCAACTTATATCATAATAGTATGACAGACTCGTGATAGAATTTTCAATCTATCATGAATTAATGATGATTTTGTGACAATATGATTTTCTATCACAAATTTATGATGGTTTTGTGATATAATTATTGTTTATCACAAATTTATGATATAATCGTGATAAAAATTTTCTCTGTCAAGAAATTATGATAAAAAATTTTCTTTGACTATGTTTGACCTAAAGTTTAATATATTATTTTATTTTAAAAAACAAAAGGGTGCATTTTAATAATTCAAAAAAGAAAAAAAGAAAAAAGAAAAACACTACTGTCTTGAACCACCAAGCCCCAAAATCACTAACACTCACACCCAAACACTCATCACTCTCTCATAGCCAAACCCTAGAAATCAACCTTACACTCAATCGATCGAGCAAAACACCATCCTTTCGCCGCTATTCAAGTATATTGTAACTATGCCGACAATGTTGTTTAAAAATTGTAGCCCGTTGCTGTCGGCACCATTTTGCTAGTAGTATTAAAATGCTAGGTTTGTTGCTGCTGTGTCGCGCAGGGTTCGAGTGGCTGCTTCTAAGTCGCGTTGCTGCTACTAAGTCGCGTTGCTGCTACGTCGTGTTGCTGATGCTGTTGGGTCGCTACTGCATCGCGTGCTGCTAGGTTGTTGATGGGTGATGGCTGTAATTATTGTTTGGGTGTGTGAGGCAGTGAAGGTGTGGCTATCGGCTGTTGTTTGTTATTGCTTCACGGATGGTAGGATGAGTGATTTTGGGGATTTAGGTTTTTGGCTGTTGCTTCGCGTGAGAGAGAGGGCGGCTGAGGGAGGCAATTTGGTTATTTGGGGATTTAGGTTTTTGGTTGTTTTATTTTGCTTTGTTTTTTTATTTTCTAGTTTTTTTCTATTTCAATTTTTTTTATAAATATTATAAAGCCTCTTTGTAAAAAAAAAAACCAATAATATATGTCATCAACTGCAGTGGTATTCTTCTACACCATTTTTTTGACAATCGAATTCCTCTTTTCATTTTGGCTTCCACTTCTGAATTTCTATCTGGTTCATGCTTTTCCTGTTACCTGTGCTAGGTGGTGAAATTTTTGGTAGAACAGAACAACAATAATGCTCTTCATGGTCAAGTTACAATTGGAAAACTTATTTTATAGGTACTGTTTAAAAACATATTAATGATATTCACTTATAATTTATGGACGTGGACTATTAAGATTCAAGTTTTGAAGCATATTTAGTCGTTTCTTGACCTTGGGTTATTTCAGGATTGTAAATAGTTCAGTGAATCAATTTCTTGGAGTAGAATGTATATTTTGTAGTTTATGCATTGGCACTCTGATTATTTCTTCTTCTAGCTATAGTTATTCTAGTTACTGCTAAAGAAAATAAACAAATAAATAATGGCCAGTTGGTAATGTGTACGGGGACACTTAGTTCATAGGCTATTTTGACAGGATTTTTTTTAGTGTTAGAAAATGTATATTTATAAAGGAGAAAATCGTCATTTTACACTTCAAGTTTTACTAACACCCTTACTTTTATGAATTTAAGCTTCTTGTGATTTAATTATGTGTGCTTTATTTTAATTAAGTATTTTATGTATTTTAGGGGTATTATGGTCATTTCACAATGAACGAAAAATCAGACGGCAAAACAGACATCACTTTTGAACTCAGGACAGTCGAAAACCTTAGGAGGAGCATAAAAGGAAAAATGTCACTGTTCACATGTATGGTATTGTCTACGTTACTGTTCACGATACTGTTTACATAGACGGATCGATGACGTGGCATTGACCGATGATGTGGCATTGACTGATGAGGTGTCCATGATTCCATTAGAGAGAATTCTAATGCACTGTTGATCAGTGACGTGGCAGCATGTTAGTGGACCAAAAATTACGCGTACGGTACATGTATATACACAGGATTATTTTCAACCAAACCGCGTCACTGTTCAAACCGGTTGACTGTTCAAACCACGTGGTCAAACCGTGTCACTGTTCAAAACGCGTGGTCAAACCGCGTACTGTTGACTAATGACATGACGCAATCCTGAGCGTCCAAACTGTTTTTAATCCGATGGCCATGATTTACTTAATGTATCTATAAAATAAAGACCTCTCCCCCCTAATTTGATAGCTCTGAATCCATTTTTGGACTCTATTTTCTGTAATTCCTTCTCTATCTTGTATTTTCTACGTATTTTAATAAATTTTTATTTTGCCCCTAGTTCAATTATGAGTAGCTAATCTTATTTAAAGCTTGGGTTGAAGGTGAAGTCTCAACATGTGCCATGGGCTTTATTTGGTAAATATATTTTCTTTTCCCCTTTAATTTTTGTGGATGTTTTAACTTTTCGTTGACAAATAGTAATAATCTTGTCTAGATACCGCCCTGGTTTCACTGGCTCCCTAGTACAAGATTATTATTATTCGGCACGATAAGCCCTTAGCACCCTATTGATTAGAGTGTGGTTCATGAGATGTGGATTCCCCCCTCATGATTTAATTGACACTAATAAAGAATATTTAGCCCATGGTGCATGTTGACGCGGATCCAGATACCCAAGCGCTTCAATTATAATAGTTTCCACTTTAATTTAATTCCACCATTCCAATTTAAATTATAAGATAGTTTAAATCACTTTCATCACAAATCCAACCACCCTCATAGAAAATTAATTCTACATATAATTAAAATCCACCTCCTCGTGGGATCGACACTTGTCACCATTGGTCTATTCTACAATAGATTCGTGCACTTGCGAGTTCAATAAAATTTGCACAATAAGTTTTTGGCATCGTTGCCGGGGAGGTAAGTTATTTTAATTTGTAGAATTAATTTTTGTAAAAAAATTTCTTTTAGTCATTTTTCTTGTAATGTTTTTTTAATTTAAAAAAAAGAAAAAAAAAGTGAATATACATTTAGAGGTAAGAATTTCTTTTCTTTTTCTCTTCTTTAAAATTTTGTAATTTAATTTTCAATTTATTTTTCTTTGTAAATTTTTTTATCTTATTAATTTATTTTTAGTTAATTTATTTCACGTATTTTTTTAAGTGTGTTTCTTATAGAAAGGTTGTAACAGCGTGATAAGGTTAGTACTGTAATTTCTCCTTCTTTTTTATTTTTATTAATTTTGTTGTCATTTTTGTTTGTATTCATTGCATGCATGGTCGAAGGTCACTATTACCTAATCTTGAACCTATAGACCTTGAATTAGAAAAAAATATTGCGCACACAAACACATTAAAGATAAAATTGAAATGGATTTGCAAAAACAACAAGCAGCACAGGAGAGGCCATTTAAGGACTACTTCAGTCCCTTAGCTAATTTGAGTACATCATGCATAAGATACCCAAATGTAGCTACTAGGAGTTTTGAGTTAAAACCTAGTGTGCTAAATTGTCTCCCAACATTCTATGACTCAGAAAATGAGAATCCATATAATTATTTGAATGATTTTCATACTTTTTATCAAACATTTAAATATGAGAATTTTTCAGATGATGATGTTAAACTTAGACTATTCCCATTTTCTTTAAAGGATAGAGTTCGTTCATGGCTCAATACATTGCCTGCTAATAGCATCACATCATGGGAACAAATGGTAACAAAATTTTTGAATGAATATTTCCCAGTGCATAAAACCAATGTTATTCGTAGGGAAATTTCAGAGTTTACCTAGAGAGAAGACGAGCAGTTTTTCGAAACATGGGAGCGATTCAATGGGCTACTCTTGAAGTGTCCACATCATGGGTACGAGAAATGACACTAATGCCAATACTTTTTGGAGGGATTATTGTCGAATGTGCAAGAATGACTAATGGCAACAAGTGGAGGAGAGTTAATGTCAAAAAGTGCATAAGAGATTTGGGAATTCTTCCAACGACAAGTGGATAATTCCCAACACCGGAGTCGATCACTCAGGAGCACTAAAAGAATTAAAGGAGTGAATGAGGTTCACATTGGCGAGTCAACTTCGGGAATCAAAGAAGTCAAGGAGATGGTTGAAGGTCTTTCTCGACAAATAGCATCGTTAACGACTGCTAAATCAATAGAACCACATGACCATGACTCATACTCAGATCAAGCCAATGCCACAGGTGTAATGAGAAAACCATCAAATTACAACCCATACTCTAACACATATAACCCTGGATGGAGAGACCACCTAATTTTTCATGGTCTCAAGGATTCCAACAGAATGGACCAGCAGCTCCAGCTCCGCCAATGCAACCAATTCCTCAAGCCTCTCAGCCACCATTTAGATCATATAATCAGAACCAGAACTACTCTCAACCCAGACCATGGGAGGATGCATTCCAGAATTTTAAGAATGTTACTCACTCCACGATTGAGCAACAGAACCACACCATTGATGGACTACGAAATGAGATGAGAGTAGGCTTCAACTCACAAGCCCAATCAGTTTCAAGTCTCGGAAGATAGTGGGACAACTTGCTTCTTCAGTTCAGACCTTGACAATGACTGTTGAGAAAGGTAAATTTCCAAGTCAACCATTGCCTAATCCTAAAGGAGTACATGAAGCAAGTAACAGTTCACCACAGTAGCATGGAAAGGTCAAAGTTGTCATGACCTTGCGAAAAGGAAAGGAAGTCGACAACAAAGTGGAGATGTCAGTGACAAAAGAAAATCAAATTGTACCTGTGAATTTTGAGGACTCACCATCGGAAGAGAAAGAAGAAACCAACCCACAAGAATATGTTCCCAAAACTCCATTTCCTCAGAGGTTAGCTAAAGGAAAGAAGGGAAAATCCACAGGTGAGATTCTTGAAATCTTCAAACAGGTAAATGTTAACATCCCTTTACTTGATGCTATAAAATAAGTTCCATCTTATGCCAAGTTTCTTAAAGACCTTTGTACTAAAAAGAGAAACATTCACGCTCAAAAGAAGGCATTTTTAACAGAAAACGTTAGTTCTATACTCTAACACAAAATTCCTTTAAAATGCAAATATCCAGGCTCCCCTACTATCTCATGTAGTATAGGGAACCACATAATTGAGAATGCTTTGCTGGATTTAGAAGCTAGTGTAAATATGTTGCCTTATTCAGTATTTGTGAAACTTGGACTGGGCAAATTACACCCAACTCCAGTGGTGTTACAGCTTATAGATCGATCCACGAAAATACCTCGTGGTATTTTGGGGGACGTGCTTATCCAGGTAGATAAGTTTTATTTCCTGTTGATTTTATTGTAATTGACACTCAACCAATCCAGGATTCAAGGAAGCACATCCCCATTATCCTCGGCCGACCTTTCTTGGCAACCGCCGATGCTCACATTCAATGCAGAACTGGAAATATGCAGTTGTCCTTTGGCAACATGACTATAGAGCTAAACATCTTCAACATTGCCAAACAACCTCACAATGCAGATGATGGAATTGTTGATGTGGATTTAATAGAAGCATTAGTTGATAATACTTTTGTTTCAAACCTTAGTGATAATCCTTTACAAACATGTTTAACTCACTTTGGTTTGGATTTTGATATTAACAGATTGATCGATGAGGTCAACACCCTGCTTGACTAAGCATCATCCATGGACACTAATAAATGAAAGTCAAGAGTTGAACAACTAGCACCATCAGAGAAGAAAATCATCCCATCATCGGAATCACCACCGAAACTCGAGCTCAAACCATTACCCAACAATTTGGAATATGCATTTTTGGGAGAAGAAAGTACTCTACTGGTAATCATCTCATCATCCCTAAATGAAAAACAAAAAGGTAAGTTGTTGGATGTTCTAAAAAAGCACAAAGGAGCATTAGGATGGACTATAGCAGACATAAAAGGTATAAACCCAGTAAATTGTATTTATTACATTTACCTTGATGAAAATGCTAAACCTACTAGGGAAATGCAACGTCGGTTAAATCCTAACATGAAAGAAGTTGTTAGAACTGAAGTTCTTAAGTTATTAGACACAGGTATCATTTACCCCATTTTTTATAGTTCATGGGTCAGTCTTGTGCAAGTTGTCCCTAAAAAGTCAGGAGTCACAGTAGTTACCAATGCTGATAATGAATTGATACCCACTAGAGTGACGACAGGATGGCGTGTATGCATTGATTATAGAAAGTTGAATTCTGTCACACGAAAAGACCATTTTCCTTTACCATTTATCGATCAAATGCTTGATAGATTAGCAGGCCATGAATTTTATTGCTTTCTAGATGTCTACTCAGGATATAATCAGGTTCCCATAGCACCAAAAGATCAAGAAAAGACCACTTTCACTTGCCCTTTTGGCACTTTTGCATATAGGAGGATGCCATTTGGATTATGTAATGCACCTGCTACATTTCAACGATGCATGTTAAGCATTTTTTTTATATGGCTGAACGATTCATTGAAGTCTTTATGGATGACTTTTCTATCTTTGGTGATTCATTTGATCAATGTTTACATCATCTAACACTGGTTCTGCAGAGATGTATCGAGAAGAACTTAGTCTTAAATTGCGAGAAGCGCCATTTTATGGTAAAATAAGGTATTGTTCTCGGTCACATCATTTCGAGCAAATGTATTGAGGTTGACAAAGCCAAGGTGGATCTCATTTCTAATCTTCCTCCACCCAAAACAGTCAGAGAAGTAAGATCTTTCCTTGGACATGCTGGGTTTTATAGACGTTTCATTAAAGATTTTAGCAAAGTTTCTCGACCCTTATGCAATCTACTTGCTAAGGATGTACCTTTTATCTTTGATGATTCATGTCTTGTGGCATTTGAAAAATTAAAGCAATTGTTGACATCATCACCCATCATTCAGCCCCCAAGCTGGAGCTTACCATTTGAGCTCATGTGTGATGCATTTGATTATGCAGTAGGAGCAATATTAGGACAAAGAGTTGATCGAATTCCCCATATTATTTACTATGCTAGTATGACATTGAATAATGCACAGTTGAACTATTCAACTACTGAAAAAGAAATGCTAGCAGTAGTGTTTGCATTTGAGAAATTTTGATCTTATCTCATTGGTTGTAAAATAATTGTATTCACGGATCATGCTGCTATTAAATATCTTTTGACAAAGAAAGATGCAAAAGCTAGACTAATTCGTTGGGTGTTACTTTTGCAGGAATTCGACTTAGAATTTAAAGATAAGAAAGGCACAGAGAATATTGTGGCTGACCATCTCTCTCGTCTCTATTTTGACACAATTACAGAACCATTAACATTGAATGAGTCATTTCTCGATGAACAATTAATGAGTGTGGAAGTATTACCATGGTATGCTGATATCGTAAATTATCTTGTTACAAGTCAACTTCCATAGCATTGGACCAAGCAAGACAAAGCCAATTTTTTTTATAGAAATAAAGAATTTCTTTTGGGATGACCCGTATTTGTTCAAGTATTGTACATATCAAATTGTTAGATGATGTGTCCCAGAAAGTGAAATTCAGAATATCCTTTCATTCTGCCACGAACAAGCTTGTGGAGGCCATTTCAGTGCTAAGAAAACAGCAACTAAAGTTATAAAATGTGGTTTCTATTGACCAACTATATTTCAAGACGCTTACACTTTCCGTTCTTCATGTGATAGGTGTCAACGAATGGGGAGCATTACACAAAGGAACATGATGCCACTAAATCCAATTTTAGTGGTTGAGATTTTTGACGTATGGGGTATCGACTTCATGGGACCCTTTCCCCTTTTTTTTGGCCATCAATACATATTGGTTGCTGTTGACTACGTATCGAAATGGGTAGAAATAATTCCATGTAGAACCAATGATCACAAGGTGGTGATAGGATTTTTAAAAAGCAACATTGTTTCACGCTTTGGATTCCCTTGAGTGATAATCAGTGATGGTGGTGCCCACTTTTGTAACAAAGCATTCAAAACGCTTTTGACAAAGTATTCCATCACTCACAAAGTGGTGACCCTATATCATTCTCAAACCAGTGGCCAAGTTGGGATCTCCAATCGAGAAATAAAGCACATATTAGAAAAGACGATGAGGTTGGATAGAAAAGATTGGTCATTAAGACTTGATGATGCATTATGGGCATATAGAATAGCTTTCAAGACCCCGATTGGGATGTCACCCTACAGGCTAGTGTATGGAAAAGCTTGCCACCAACCTGTGGAGAGCATCGTGCATATTGGGCCATCAAGAAATTCAACTTTGACATGCAGCAAGCTAGCTCAGAAAGAAGATTACAACTGGCAGAACTTGAAGAAATTCGTAATGATGCATACAAAAATGCCAAAATTTACAAGAAGAGAATGAAAGTCTTTCATGACAAGCAAATTATGAGAAAATCTTTCACTCTAGGTCAGAAAAGTGCTTTTATTCAATTCTCTCTTGCACCTATTCCCAGGTAAGTTACGCTCTCGATGGTCTGGCCCCTTTATTGTTCATACTGTTTTTCCACATGGGGTAATTGAAATTAAGAACCCAAAGAACGGTGTCACGTTTAAAGTTAATGGTCAAAGATTAAAGCCATATCTAGAGTACCAACCACATGGAGAGGATACCGAAATAAATTTGAGTGACCCACCAGATTTGAATTGAGTTTTTTCTCTTTCTTTTTGGTGATTTGATTTTTTTTCTTTCTTTTTATTATTCTTTTGCTAATTAAAATTATTTTTGCATAAGTGTGTTTGTTTAACCATTAAGTTTTCTCTTATTATTGTTAATCATGAGTGCCATAGCTAAACAGTTCCTCCTAGACATTTTTAAACCACTTCAACGTGTAAAATCTCATCTCAAAAGGCAGATTCGTATTTGGGCTCTGCAACCACCAGAGTTAGTATCCTATGTTGAGGATTTAGAAAGCCAACTCAAAGACATTGAGAGACGTGTCTACAATAGCCAGTTGAAGCTAGAGGTAAATTCAATAAGAGGACGATTGTAATTTTCTTTATGTGTTTTAGTTTGCTTTTGTGTGCTTTAGTTTGTTATCCCGGTAAAGTGGCGGATAACGGTACTCCGTGACAATCAAGTCGGTTACTTCAGTTTCCCATAATAACTGATATTCTGAGGCGAAAGTATGGATAGAAATGCGATTCTAGCAAAGCTTCACAATCGATTCCCTTCACTTCCTCATAATGCCCTTCTTACAATCTACAAAGCTCGGTCCGAACACATGCGATTACTCATGAGGAATAACATACCTGTTGACATCCGTTGGTTGATCGAGGCTAAAGTACAATTGGCAGGTGAGTTACCTCCAAAATTTATTGCATACATGCCTGGTTGTGGTAAAGGAAATTATGCAAGAAAATGAAGAGCTCGAAGAATTTCTGTTGCTTGTCATAAATGTGCCAGAATGAGATTCCACAAAAACCCATGTTCTTCAGGAATGATGTTTGATAACAGGGAAGATAAGATTCAATTCATTTGGGATGACTTGAATAAGGAGTCATTAAATGATATCCTTCTGTCTCTTGAAACGCATCCCAGTGGATATGTGCAAGGAGCGATTCTCCAGTTATGACCATTATTCCAGAAAGAGCATGCATGATATAGTCTTGGGAATCTGACTATAAACGACCATGTTTGCCAGTTTATAAGAAAATTGGATGGGAAGCCCATCCTCGACCCATAGAGGGCGTTCAAGCCGTTTCTGGATGTAAAACCAGAGGAAGATGTGAGCCACAGTCGCAACTACCTGTAAATATCCTTTTACTTCAATATTATTTTATCTCACAGTTGTTTTATCATTTGCATTATTGTCTTTTATAGTTTTATTTTATCATTGTTTCTTTTTCTTTTTACTGTTTCCTTTTTGACTCGCGAGCCATGTGCTTTACACATTAATTGACACTGACATGCTACCTCATACACAGCCGTGACCCACTGTCACCAAGATTATTAAATATGATTTTTTGTTAAGCACTCACAAATTATTTTTGAAAAGTATCCCAATGGCAGCTACTCCCAATAGACAATTCAAGAATATTTTTGTGCTTTCTGGATTTAACTATGGCAAACATAAAGAGTTCGTTGAGGCAGCCATAGATCTTGGTCGAAGCATAACAGAGAGAAAATTACGCTTGGTGTATGGAGGAGGTAACAGAGGGTTATCAAAATTGGTCTCAGAAGCTGCTTTTGTCAGAGGAAGCCAAGTGTTAGGCATCATCCCAAGAGCCCTAAAATCTTTGGGCAGTTTGTCTGACTCACCGACTGGAGAAGAGTTAGTCGTCTCAGGCATGCAAGAAAGAATAACTGAAATGCTTAATCATGCTGATGCTTTTATTTTCCTTTCAGGAGATCTTGCAACACTAGAGGCACTTATCACATTAGTATCTTGGGCCCATCTGCACATTCACCAGAAACCCATCGGTTTGTTTAATGTCAATAAATTTTATGATGGCTTCATCGCATTTATTAACCATGCAATAAAAAATTATTTCAGTCCTTCCACACCGAAAAATTTTTTTATTTGTGGTCACACTGCTAATGAGCTACTTAATCTGTTACAAGCTTATAAACCGAAGCCAGACCCATGGACCTTTGTGTTGGAGTGTCCAAATAATGACGGTAACAGTAGCCACAGTAAGAAGTACAAATTAGATTTAACTCTCCGCCTGTAAATATTTTCTTCTGTATTGCACCATCCAGGTGATGTCTTCTAAACTCTACTTCTTTCCTTTAAAACATTGAGGACAATATTTCGTTCTGGTTGGAGGGAGGGAATAATCGATAATTGTGGAGTCTTGGTTAAGTTTTTACTGATTTTTTTATTGTAGAAACTAACTGTTGCTAACTTTTTATGTTGAAGATGGCTGAATATGGAGTGTAGTTACTCTATAAACGCATCTTCTTCGTTTAAAAAAAAACAAAAAAAAAGTTCCAAACATTTTCTTTTTCTTTATTAAGCTTTGATATTCATTTTTTTTACTTCTTCTTTTTAATTTCTCCTTTATAAATATACATTTTCAAAATTTTAAGTCGAAGATGGCTGAATATGGAGTGTAGTGCCTCTAGAAACGCATCTTCTTGTTAGCCTAAAGGGCTATACATAATGTAATTTTGATGATAACAAACATGTGTCTTAAGTAAAAATAATAAATATTGTATTTCACATTTTCACTAGTTTTTGAAGGATAATATTTCTGCAAGTGAATCAAGTGAAATCAAGATTGAAAACACTCAACGGACAACGGCAACATCAAGAATATAGTTTAGAGCTCAACGGATAAATTATTGTGACAAATTCTTATAAAGCCGGTATGATTTAATTGATGCATGATTTAGCATTTGAGAAGCTCAAGAGATTAATTTAATTAAATACTTTTCATAAACTAAAAGGTTTTATTTTTATAAAGTAAAGTATTTTGTGGATTTAAGTAATTTGGACTTAAATGCTAAGATTTTAAATCTTTGATTTTAAATAAGTATTAAATTTCAGAGTTGGACGTTTTCATAAACATTTGAAATGTTTTGGGCCATACTATAATTTATGAATATTTTGGACTAAAGTGAAAGGTTTTGAGAACTTTGAAAAATATAGGTATTATGTTGAAAAGGACCTTTGTGCAACATAATAAAATCTTTGGGGCCATATCATAATTTCAAAAAGTTTGGGAAAGACAACTATTCTTAGGAAGCTCTGAAATTGGACCTATTTGCAAATTGTTATGACGTTTTGGGCCATAGTATAATTATAGAAAGTTTTAGGTCAAAGTGTAATTTTAGTGAAGAAGGGTTAATGTAGCAAAATTCAAAAATAACGGTAACCGTTTGAGCACGGGAATTTGCCTATAACGGCTAATTTTTGGGTTTTCACTATAAAAACTCAACTCAAACTTCATTCTAAGGACTAACAAAAGCAAATATAAGATCATATAACATATATTGAGCTTCCATTTCACAAATCATCATTTATTAAATCATTATTGAGCTATAATTTGTTATCCACTCTTAAAGAGAGTTTCATTATTGTGATTTTTATTTCTCATCAAATTGTGAGTGTACAAGTGTGGGAAACACTTGGGGTGAAGGAGATTGGGGATATAATCTCTTGTTGTAAAGGTCCATTGACACCTTGAAAGTCAATTGTAAACATTTGATTTGATAGTGAAATTCTCGAGCCGGGTGCGCTTGGAGGCGTGGACGTAGGCGAGGATAGCCGAACCACGTAAAAATCCTTGTGTTTGTTTTCTCTTCCCTTACTCTTTTAATATTGTGCTTGATTTGATTTATTGTTTTGATTTGATTAAGGCAATAGATTAAATTGTTGTGTGAATTGTATTGCATAAATTTTAAAATCCCAATTCACCCCCCCTCTTGGGTTGCATAACTTGTATTTCACTTCTTAGTAAAAAAAAAACTATTTTCTTTTTCTATTATTTTAAGTGTAACTTTTCTAATTAGTTTTTCTGCATCATTTTCACATTTCTGCATGCATATTTTCCTTTTATGTTTAGAATAGGTTGGGGGGTAGAATGTTGTTTAAAAAAAAAAATTGTGTGATTTGTTTTAACATTGGATGACATGATTAATTTCAAATTTTAGTATTTGTATTATCTTTGGTCTTAAGTGATGTTACGCCATGTTTGCTACTCTACATGTTGATGTCGGAGACAAATATGAATTGCTTGAAGGAATGAACATATCATAATAAGTACCAAGTGAGTTTTTGAGCCTATCATTTTTCTTGGAGAGTAACCCTTTTGCCCATTCTTCATACAGCTTAGCAGTTTATTATTTTATACACGATCTCCAGATTTCTTTTGAGTTAACCCAAAAAAAAGTTGTAAAATTAAAAAAAAAAGAAGAAAAAAATGTGTGTTGCTACATCTGGAGGCCCATCTAACTAGTAGATATGGAAGATTATTTAGAGACCTAAAAGACGATGGAAAGGTCATCTTTGATCCGTTTGAGCTTTTCTAGCCGTCCCTTTTGTGAAATATCCATAGTTAACCCTGTTGAGCCTTTAAAAAAAAAAACATTTTCTTTGTCAACTTATCATCTTAACCCACTCCGATTTGGAGTATTACCCAATGTCTTATAAGTTCCATCACCTATTTATGTTTGAGAAAAATATAAATAATTATTTTGTTCAGTGACGTGCCAAACAAAAGCAAAAAAACAAAAAACAAAAATTGTTGTTTAAAAAAAAAGAAAAAAAAATAACAATGATAGGTGAAATCCACCTTGCAACTTCCAAAAAAAAAAATCTTTGCATTTTTCTCAAACATACACTTTGTTTTTCTTATTTTCCCTCCTTCGTTAGCCACGTCCCTATCTTATGTTACGTCCTAATAAAAGTCCTTCTTGATTTTAGGGAACTATAGTCTGAAGTAGAAGCTAGTTATATAGGCTAAAAAGATGTAGTGGTGCATAAAAATAAATAAATAAATAAATAAATAGGGTTGACTAGCATTTTTATTTGACTTGAGATCGTATTATTTCTAAGCTGAGGGCATATTTCTTTCATCTTGCTGAGAGCATGTGATATCACTTCTTTATTATTTTCTCTCAATTACCATTCATTGGAGTGACTATTTTTATTGGGTTTAATTTTTTTGTGAGAGTGTCACTATTTCCAGTGAGATTTTGGGGTTTAACATGTCATTCTTGAAAGTAGCTATGACAAAGTCTACTGGGCTGATTCATGTGGATGGTTGATGTAGGTGTGATGTTTCTTTAGACTAGAGATAATGCTTATACTTTTATTTGATTACTATCATTAGTCTGATTGAATAAACATGATTGTTAAAAAAAAAAAATCATTTTGGATTTGAATTTTGTTTCACTTTATTTGCTAGGGACTAGCAATAAGCTGGTTGGGGGTGTTTTGAGTGTTAGAAAATGTATATTTATAAAGGAGAAAATCGTCATTTTACACTTCAAGTTTTACTAACACCCTTACTTTATGTATTTAAGCTTCTTGTGATTTAATTATGTGTGCTTTATATTAATTAAGTATTTTATGTATTTTAGGGGCATCATGGTCATTTCACAATGAACGAGAAATCAGACGGCAAAACGGACATCACTTTTGAACTCAGGAAAATCGAAAACCTTAGGAGGAGCATAAAAGGAAAAATATCATTGTTCACATGTACGGTACTATTCATATGTACGGTATTGTCTACGTTACTGTTCACGACACTGTTCACATAGACGGATCAATGACATGGCATTGATCGATGATGTGGCATTGACTGATGAGGTGTCACGATTCCATTGGAGAGAATTCTTATGCACTGTTGATCGGTGACGTGACAGCATGTTAGTGGACCAAAAATTGTGCGTACGGTACATGCATATACACAGGATTATTTCCAACCAACCGCGTACACAGGATCATCGATCGAAAACCTTAGGAGGAGCATAAAAGGAAAAATATCATTGTTCACATATACGGTACTATTCATATGTACGGTATTGTCTACGTTACTGTTCACGACACTGTTCACATAGACGGATCAATGACATGGCATTGATCGATGATGTGGCATTGACTGATGAGGTGTCACGATTCCATTGGAGAGAATTCTTATGCACTGTTGATCGGTGACGTGACAGCATGTTAGTGGACCAAAAATTGTGCGTACGGTACATGCATATACACAGGATTATTTCCAACCAACCGCGTCACTATTCAAACTGTGTGGTCAAACTGTATCACTGTTCAAAACGCGTGGTCAAACCGCGTACTGTTGACTGATGACGTGGCGTAATCCTGATCGTCCAAACTGTTTTTAATCCGATGGCCATGATTTATTCAATGTATCTATAAAAAAGGGACCTCTCCCCTTAATTTGATAGCTCTGAATCCATTTTTGGACTCCATTTTCTATAATTCCTTCTCTATCTTGTATTTTCTACGTATTTTAATAAATTTCCATTTTGCCCCTAGTTCAATTATGAGTAACTAACGTTCTTTCAAGCTTGGGTTGAAGGTGAAGTCTCAACATGTGCCATGGGCTTTATTTGGTAAATTTATTTTCTCTTCCCCTTTAATTTTTGTGGATGTTTTGACTTTTCGTTGACAAATAGTAATAATCTGTCTAGATACCGCCCTTGTTTCACCGGCTCCCTAGTACAAGATTATTATTATTTGGCACGATAAGCCCTTAGCACCATATTAATTAGAGTGTGGTTCATGAGGTGTGGATTCCCCCCTCATGATTTAATTGGCACTAATAAAGAATATTTAGCCCATGATGCATGTTGACACAGATCTAGATACCAAAGCGCTTCAATTATAATAGTTTCCACTTTAATTTAATTCCACCATTCGAATTTAAATTCTAAGATAGTTTAAATCACTTTCACCACAACTCCAACCACCCTCATAGAAAATTAATTCTACATATAATTAAAATCCACCTGCTCGTGGGATCGACACTCGTCACCATTGATATATTCTATAATAGATTTGTGCACTTGCGAGTTCAATAAAATTTGCACAACAATTTTCTTGGAAGTAGACTGGATGAATATAAAAGGATGCATAAAGGTGATATAATGTTGAGTAAGTAAATTAATTCGAGAATGGTTGTAGTACTGCTTTAGTTCTGATTTGATAAAGCCTATGGTAATCGGTCCCATAATTCTTCACTGCAAAATTTAATTTTTTGTTGTGAAAGCTGAGAACTTTCACATCAAGAGATTTTGAAGAAAACCTGGCCTAAAAAAACAGTATGTTCCTCTTTAACTTTTCCAGTTTTTTAACTATCAATCCCTCATTATGATATTAACTTTCTGATGAAAAGTTTTTCATTTAGCTCATTAAGCCTAGGTGAATTGGTAGATATTCAGTAAACTACTATTAGTTATTATCTGGTAGAGATTCTTGTGGTGTATTTGTTCTTCTGTTTATTTTGCGATCATTATTCCAGGTAACAAGTTCCTTTTTGTTTCATTCATCACAAATTGAAACTTTTGCACAATTTGGTGTTGTCTTCCTTCTTTTTGCTTTGGGGCTAGAGTTTTCTTTGACAAAGGTACATCATTCTGTGCTTGGAAAGTGTTTGATAATTATTGACAACATTTTCCTTCTTTGTTCATAAAATCTGTTCCAATTCCATAATTCACCATCAATGCAATTAAAAGCAGTGGGACATGTCGCCGTTATTGGAGGGCTACTACAAATTGCAATTTTTATGTTGTTGTGTGGCATAACAAT
Organism: Citrus x clementina; assembly: GCF_000493195.1. Taxonomy (NCBI): domain Eukaryota; kingdom Viridiplantae; phylum Streptophyta; class Magnoliopsida; order Sapindales; family Rutaceae; genus Citrus; species Citrus x clementina. Next base: position 5,631,578 of record NW_006262201.1, read on the forward strand.
TGCAGTATGTTGCTTAGCCTCTAATTTGGTTTTTGTTACAATTCTGTTTGTTGTGTTTCTTGTCAAAATTGATGTTACACTTGGAGCCCAATTGTCAGAGGGAGTATTTGTTGGTTCCTTCTTATCAATGTCATCAACTACAGTGGTATTCTTCTACACTATTTTTTGACCTTGGGTTATTTCAGGATTGTGCTGTTGGGTTACTATTTGCTCTGCTCCCAGTCTTGGGTGGTAACAGTGGCCTTCTGTAAGGAATGGTTTCAATGGGGAAGTTGTAAGTTCATTTGAGCTCTTTAAATTTAAATTTTAATGTGATTGCTCTTGTTGTTCTCCTTTTCTTTTTGAACAATGTTTCCTTGCTGTTGTTGACCGGTGCCCTTGTGCAAATATTATTTGTTGAATGGTGACATTTTTCTTTTATTAACTTCAGGCTGCTGGTTTTGTCCATTTATCTCACTGTTACATCTATTTTATCGTGGTCTTTTGTTCCCTGCTTTCTAAAGCTCATGATACAGCTGTCATCTCAAGTGTGTTTTGTACATATATTTTGTTTTTGTGCCTTGATTTTGATAAATTTCTTGTCCTTTATTAGCTCATTTTGATTTCTTTTCACCTGGCCAGACAAATGAGCTTTATCAGCTTGCTGCTGTAGCTTTTTGCTTATAATCTGCTTGGGTAAGTGCAATACGTAATTACCTGTTTTGTCAAGGTTAATACATCTTGCTGGCAATCGATTAATGGGTTCTATTTTCTGCTTTGTTAATTTACTGTTTATGCACTGGATGATATGCTTTTATGCTGTTAAGTGATCATTCGCTTGGACAATGTAATACCTTTGGAGTTTCTTTTCAGTGCAGTGATAAGTTGGGCCTCAATCTTGAGCTGGGTTCATTCATAGCTAGAGTGATGATATCTACCATTGACTTTGCTAAACATACTTTAGATCAGGTACTTTTTTGTGCTAGTGATAATTCCTCCACTTAGATTTTATTTTTATTTTCTGGATGAAGAATGGCATTTTATTAAAAATCCTGACATATATATAGTTGTTTCCATTTTCCAGAAAAGGGTTGTTATGCTATTTTAAATATGAGGCAGGTTACAGGCCTAGAATTGGTGCTATTGGTTGAGATAAGCTTGTCAAAGTTGGTTGTTTGGTTTTCGTTTCATTGGTTGATCAGTTTAGCTGGATCTGGATGCCATTGCTATTTATGACTTTATGATTTATTTTTGTCTCCTCACACTGGTCTATTGTTGTGGCTTCCTTTGCATTTTTAGCTAGCTTGCTGATTTTGATGAATTCCCATTCACCAAAAGTAATTTTAATCCATTGAGTATGTACATTTTGCTCATTCCATAAAAGTGAAGTCAGTTTAAATCAAATAGATTACTATATTTGATGCCCACATGTATTGCAGCCTCTTAATTTTCCTTATTTTGCTTGGTGTTTGAATCAATTTTGTTCACAAGAAGCTTGTAGGTCACTTCGTAAGTTTCAATTTTCGTTTAGAGTGCTATCGGAAGATGATATTGTTGCTGGAATTTTCACAGGAAGTCTTGCTAGAAATCTTATTGTTGGAGTACTTGCATTAATCTTTGGAAGTTTTGTTTGGTAACTTGGCTTGGTGGTCGGAATTCTTATTACTTTTCTTAGAGTTTGATTGGAATTTGATTGCAATTTTATACTTTGGGATGGCTTTTTCAATTTGGAATGTTTTATTATGTTTTGGTGGAGATCACATTGGATATTAGATATATTTCTTTTTAAATTAATTTTTGGATTGAATGAATGTTAATTGATATTAATTTTTTTATGATATTTGTTTTATTAATTAATTAAATTTGTAAACAGGAATTCATCAATAAATTATAATTATAATATAATTTTAGAAAAAAATCAAAACTTTATGATGGAAAAGCCATCATATATTCTATCATAAATAATTTCCCACCAAAATTGAATAATAAATTTTCAAATAATAATTGAATTTCTCACCAAAAAATTAAAAAAAATGCCGCGAAAATTTAAATAAATTTAATTTTTAATTTAATTATTTTTTTACATTAAAATATTATGTGACAAATGTATGACTATGAAATGCTATCATAAATTCATGACGGAAAATATTCTGTCATAAATTAATGACAGTGACATAGATGACGGATGAACTGTCTGTTATATACCCCATTTTATGACAGTTATTTCCCGTCATCTATTGCATGTTTTCTTGTAGTGTTTATTTATTAAAAATATATTACAAAGAGAGATGAGAAGAAGAATTTGGGAGGAAAGAAGAGAAGAGAAGGCGTGAAGAGGTGTGTTTCTAGCCCCCTCTCTATTTATACTATTACATCGTAAATCTGCACCACACAAATAAATAAATCTAATTACATCTTAGCCTTACATTTGTCCCACTAATAAAATGTAAACCTAACTTAATCCACTCAAGCATATCCAACACATTCCACTAACAATTACCATACCTAACATGATAAAAACTTATAATTATACAATTACCAAATTTACCATGGTAAAAACTTAAAAATTTACAACAAAAGTCTCGGATCCTCCTTGACAATGACATAATTTCTCGGACTTCCGGAATCCAAATTTGACATCCGTACATTTGTTTGGAGCCTCAAATTGCATAAAATTATTATTTTTACCTAATAAACACACAAAATCAAATATTTAGAAAAATAATTAGAAATTCACAACATGTTACACAATTACAAATATAAATCACATTAATAGCACAAAATAACATTTTACCCCTTAATAAACATACAATTTTTAACACTAATCAGAAGCAATGGCAAAAAAAAATGAAATTGAGAAGTTCAATGGAAATAATTTCCCATTGTAGAAAATGAAAATAAAGGCTATTTTAAGGAAAAACAATTACTTGGAAATAATTGAAGAAAGGCGCACGGAGATAATTGATGCTGCCAGGTGTAACGAGATGGATGGTATTGTAATTGTCGATCTACATTTAGCACTAGCTGATGAAGTGTTATCGAGTGTAGAGGAGAGAAAGAGAGCAAAGAAAAAATATGGGATACTCTTATAAGACTGTACGAGGCCAAATCACTACACAATAAGATTTTTTTGAAGAAGAGACTTTATACTCTTTGAATGGTGGAAACCACATACGTGACTGACCATATCAACATTCTCAAAACTCTATTTTCACAACTTACAATGTTGGGTCATAAAATAGAAGAAAATAAACGTGCAGAGCTTTTACTTCAAAGTCTATCAGATTCATATGATCAACTTATTATCAATCTGACAAACTACAACTAAGCTGAAAGTCTAGTCTTCGTCGATGTCACAGCCTCTATATTAAATGAAGAGAACATGCAAAAAAAAAGGAAGACAAGTGGGCGAGTTCGCAAGCGGAAGCGCTATCGCTGACTAGAGGGAGATCATGTGAGCATGGCCCTAACAAGAGTTACAATCATAGTAGATCAAAATCAAGATGTAAAATGAATGTCAAATGCTACAACTGTGGCAAGAAATGGCATGTCAAGAAAGAGTATTGGAACAACCAAAAGAGAAGAGAGTGTAAAGATCTTGAGTCATCAAATGCGCATGATTGTGTAGCGAGTACCTCAAATGATGGTGACGTTTTACACAGTGAGTCAGCAATGGTTTCAAAAGGCAAAAAATGGATATCTGAAGTCTGGCTCATAGATTCAGGAGCTACCAATGACATCTTGGAGAGAATGGTTCCGTAAATATTAACCTATCTCATGAGGATCTGTATATATGGGTAATGATCATGCCTTAGAGATTGTTAATATTAGTACTATCAAAATAAAATGGTTTAATGGCACAATTCGTAAAATTGAGGAGGTACGACATGTTAAAGGTTTGAAGAAAAATCTATTATCTTTGGGACAAATAGATAGTCTTGGCTGCAAAGTTCATGCAAAAAATAGGATCATGAAGATTGCTAGATGCGTGCTTGTATTGTTGAAGGCAGAAAAAAATTGGTGCTAATCTATTCATACTTAAGGAGGAAATAATATAAGAAGCTGATTCGTGTGTCATGTCAAATGGAGAAGAGTTAGCAATGTTATGGTATCTCAAACTTAGCCACCTGTCAGAACAAGATTTGAAGATTCTCTCCGAGCAAAAGTTGCTTCCAAGGCTTAGAACGGTGAACTTACTATTTTGTACGCATTGTGTTATAAGTAAACAGTATAGATTGAGCCCCACCATTTGTTTATTATTATATTATGAAATACTCAATTCAATCATGAGAAAAAAAAAAAAAACAAGAGCCCTAATATGGATAGGAAAAGAAACAAGGTTTAATGTTGGATGACTTCCTTATGTGAGTGTAAGGAGAATTATTTTTTTCCAACAGTAATTTTCTTTAAGGATAATATAGGAATATAATTTTTATTAAAATATATGGAAGTAAAAAGTATTTTTATGGTATTATCAAATAACCTCTCGCTAAGAAATCTACAAAAGAGATGGAGGTTATTCTCTATATAATTATTCTTCAAGATAAGGATGATAACAAATTAGAACTAGCTGATTACTAATTTGAAAACTTTAAGCAAGGATGTGAAATTAGTTGATAAGTTTTCAGAAGTTGTTGAAACTATTGTGAAATAAATTTCCATTGATTAATTATTACGCTATTAGAATAAGTAAAACTACATATGACAATACCGGCATAAGCGGTAAGCCTAGATCAAAATTCAATAATTGATTAATTTGCATCACATTGTTGATTACACAATGTAAATTTATAATTTTAAAGTTTAGTCGGCTTAGGCTTATCAACATGATCTTCAGCTATCATCACTGTTTGTTAATTATTTTGTTAAATAATGGGAAGTTACAAAATTTGTAATTCACTTATATAGGATAATTTCCTTTCCCCTAAATGTAATTGTTTTAATGGATACTTTGGTAATTCAAATTTTTATAAAATAATGGGCGTCAAGAGTATTTTGATGTATTCAAATACCCCCTTGCTTGATTGTTCAAAATTTTACTTATGCGTTCTCTATCTACACTTGATAAACGCTTTCATAGTTTGTAGAAATTTTTTCACTAGTTAAATTCCTTTTAAAGTTTTTATTATCCTTTACGATGTTAAAATTTTAATGACACATTTTTAAAATTAAATGAGACATCTACATACAAATGTACTAATTATAATTTAGACACCTGTCAAAATTTTTGCCACATTTATTTTTCAATTTCAACTAACATCTTAAACCAAGAGAAAATTAGATAAAAAGTTTATGAGAGATCCACAGGGCTCAAAAAAAGGGATGGGACTATTTGATCCATAATTTTTCTTTTAACACTCATTTTCTTAAGAAACCATTATTAAACTTTAAAAATCCGGTTTTTACTGTACACAACCTCTATATTTCAAAAAAATGACTTCAATTAAGGGTTTGCAGTTCTGTTATTTTTTTTTCCTTCCTGCAAATTTTTTCTACATCGCAACCACTCCTCATCACTTTTACTATTGTTCACACTTTTTTTTTTTCATGTCAACAATATAATTAAGTTGTTCACTTTTCAACATACACGAGACCACGGATATTAATAAGAAGAATGAGACTTAAATTTTAATAAACATGATACAAACTAGAATATTTAAGATTACTATAATGATAATATTCTAGTGTAAAAGAATCTCTTTTCAGCTTCTATGTGCTGCTATAACGCTGCCTTAGTACTTAAAAACTTTTGGGTAGCAAACTCACTTGCATCTGTTTTCATTTGATTTGTGTGAGGTTATGAGAAAGAAAATTTGATATCTGAAGCACCAATTTCTATTATATTGACACTTGTTGGGTTCGTATCATGTGCATTCGTTTTGTTTATTATTATATTGTGAAATACTCATTTCAATCATGGAAAAAAAAATAAAGGTTTTAAATCAAAAGCCCTAATATGGATAAAAAAGCGAATTAGGGTTTAGTGTTGGATGACTTCCTTAAGCGAGTGTAAGGGAATTATTATTTTATTTTTTCGTCAACAGTAATTTCCTTTAAGGATAATTTAGGAATATAATTTTTATTAAAATAATGGATGTAAAAGTATTTTTATTGTATTATCAAATAACCTCTCGCCAAAAAAAAAAAACTACAAAAAACATAGAGGTCATTCTCTATATAATTATTCTCCAAGAAAGAAACTCTAAAATAAGGATAATAACAAATTACAGCCAATTGATTACTAATTTGAAAACTTTAAGCAAGGATGTGGAATTAGTTGATAAGTTTTGATAAGTTGTTGAAACGATTGTCAAAGACATTTCCATTGATTAATGATTACATTATCAGAGTAAGATGTTTAAGAATCAGAATTAGGCAACCACATTTGACAATACCGACATAAGCCAAAATCAAAATTCAATAATTGATTAATTTGTATCACATTATTGATTGCACAATGTAAATTTATAATTTCAACCTTTGAAATAGTCATGCTGTTTAGTAGGCTTAGGCTTATCAACATGATCTTCAGCCATAATCATTATTAATTTGTTAATTATTTTGCTAATAATGCGAGGTTATCTGAATGCGGAGTTAAAAACCTCTCATCAATATGGTCCCATCTTCTGAACATTTTTTTGTTAATAATTATGTAGAAGATCTATTAATTAATGGATCGAAACAATAATAACTTTAATTTAAAATTAAAAACTTAAATTTTAAACTATTATTGCCGAAAATTAAAGGAATATATTTATTGAGTCAAAGATTATATATTTTCAATTTTCTTTTAATTTACAAATTATTATAGGCATTGAAAAATGTTTCAGAAAAATGCCAATTTTCCAAATTAAAATAATGATATTTTGAAAGAAAACACTCTATTTTTGCTGACCTAGGATTTCCATGTATCCAACCCAAAAGACTAGCCTATTGGGTGGAGTCACCTACTCCAACTTATAAACCCAAGTGTCTCCTCTTTACTGGCCAATATGGGACACAACTCAAGAATCCCCCGCCCCGCCCCTGGACAAAACCACCTTTCGAGCCCAATCCTTTCGTTTGACACACCTGAGTTGTTCTATCACTACATTCAAGCTACTAGGGTCTAACTTTAATACCAATTGTTGGGGGGCTTGGTCTAGGATTTCTAGGGTATCCAATCCAAGAGACTAGCTTATTGGATGGAGTGACCTAATCCTACTTATAAACTCAAGTATCGTCCTTTTACTATCCAATATAGGACACAACTTAATAGATTTTATTTTTCCACATTAAAGATAATTCTACGATAAAGTCTGTGCAAACAAATACTCAAACTGGTACTAATAATAAATGACGATACTCATTAAAATTTCTTTTCAGATTACAAAAAGTTACATATTAGATCTAAATCAAAATCAATTTCAAGAAGAAACAAGCAACACCGAGAATGTACTTTTTGAAAACTACATAGACATTTTATATGAATTTAGATCCTCAGACAATTATTTATTCATATAGTATATGGGTCGTTATTGGAAAATATGAATTTTTTATAAAAAATAAGCATGTTGATTCTAAGCCAAGACACAAAAATTGTTATTTAATTGAGATTACTAATTTATTAAGGTTCTAATCTATATGTTTCATCCGACCGATTGGGCTATCCCTCAGAGATATCTAGACTGTTTTGGTTAATTTTAAACTTTAATGAAAATAAATTTAACCAATTATTTTTCTTACATATAAAATAATGTGAAAATTATCAATCAAGTCCCTCAAAATTTTCAAGGTTACTTTGTCTTTTAGAGATTGGATAGAGATATGTCCACCTTAATATTTGCACAATGCCAATGTTAAACTCAGAATAACAGTTCCTGAAAGAACAATCATTATTCAATATATATATATTCTGGAGTTTAGAGTCTTATAACACTTAATTACTTGTACTGATATCTGAACGTTAAGAATACACTACCAAGACAGAAATGAGGTTACTGCTGATACTACAGTATCATTATAGCACACAAAACGATAGCATTGTTCATGCTAACTGCAAGAATTAGATAACTAATCCGTGGAGTTTATTTTAGGTGAATATTCAAGAAGAAAGAACATAATTAAGTTGACATGGTAAACTAACTTATTCAATGTTAACACTTTGACACACACTAATTTTTATTTATTTACTTATTTCCTTTTCAGGAAAATATGGTACACGTAGATATCAAAGAAAATCTCTTATATATCTCAAGAGATCTTCTCACCCTTACAAATTTTGAAAGTAATAATATACCCATCTTGTTATTTAATTAGATATAATGCAAAAGAGTTACACTGCAATTACCAATGTGGTTGGGATTTCTACTATATTTATGGACAACAAGAAGATCAAGATTGTCATTCGCAATGTCATCATCAATTGTTTTTTAGTAAACAAATAAATAATATAACGAGCCCCTTCGACCAATCATTATTACTTGAAAAAATCATATTAGAAAATTTAATCATATGTAAATGTATGAAAATAAGAGTTACAAATGATTTTCAACAGAAATTGATTACCTAAAGCCTGCGAAGATAGTTTCCATATTCTTTCAGTTAGATATATCTCTGCCTTTGGAATCAAAACTCAAAACGTAATCATGTTGCTTTGGCAAGATTTTGATAGTTTTTGGTTTGGTATAATACATCAATATATTGTGTGCAGAGTTGGCAAAATTTGACACGATCTAATTACCTGACTCTAATATGATACGAATAAATGTATACAGTCGTCAAATTTGACATGATTATTAAACAAGTCAGTTCAGGTTGATACGATTTTTTTCTGTGTCGAGTTAAAGTTAAATTTTTTGACCCATTTACCTTATTAAAGACATGATTATATTTTTTATTTTAAATTAATTTGTTTGTTCTTGTAATCAAAACTCAAATATTAAAGATGATTCTCTCTGTTTTTTTTTTTTTGGAAGGATAAAAATATACAATGTTTCATTTATAAAATTATATATATATATTTAGAACTTCAATAGTATAAATGTATAAAATATTGTGGTAGGGCTTGGGGCAAAACTAGGGTCAATTTTTATTAATTGAATTAAAAGAAAGAACAATCCTGACCTACAATTTGAGAGGTAGGTCAATCTCTTCTAAACACTTAATTACTCTTAATACTTGTCAAAACTCAGTATAAATCCTAAATGACTCCTTAATCTCTTATTTATACCGGATCCTTAATTAGAGAATAAGTAAAATTACTAAACTCTAATTGCCCTTTTATATTTTCGTGTAACATTAGCTTTCATCAGGTTTAACATTACTCCCCTCCCAAAAGACACTTTGTGCTTAAGGTGGAATCTAGGAAACTATTGCTGTATCAACTCATATGGCTCCTACGTCGCCTCCCAGTCTAGCAAGTCCTTCCATGTAATCAACACCTTTTTATTAGTTGGTTGTCCTATTGTCCCTTAGCATACTCCCTCGAGAGCAGCTAGTTCTAGCACTGTCTTCATGTCCTTAGTCAAGGTCGGTGAAAGCAAAGAAAAAGGTATATGTTCTCTAAGAGCTTGTCTCAACTGAGACACATGAAACACCGAGTGAATGACCGATGTCGGTGGCAACTTCAATCAGTAAGCCACCTCTCTAATCGTTTGCACAATCTCATAGAGCTTAAAATATCGAGGGGAGAGCTTCTCAATCCTCCATCGCACCAGAGACTTTTGTCGATATGGCCGTAACTTAAGATAAACCCATTCCCCTACTTCAAACTATATGTCCCTCCTATGACCATCAGCCTGCTTTCTTATTATCTGCTGTACCTTAGACAGATGCCTTTCAACTCTTCGAGTATGCAATCTTGTTCCTCTAAATACTAATCTACCTGTGATGCAGGCGTCGAACTCTGTCCATAGTGTTGTGCAAATTTTATTGAACTTGCAAGCGCACGAATCTATTGTAGAATAGACTAATGGTGATGAGTGTCGATCCCACGAGGAGGTGGATTTTAATTGTGTGTAGAATTAATTTTGTAAATGGGTGGTTGGATTTGTGGTGAAAATGATTTGGATTATTCTAAAATTGGAATTGAAATGGCGAGAATAAATTCTAAAATTGGAATTGAAATGGCGAGAATAAATTGAAGAGAATTCTATTGAAATGACGTACTTGGGTATCTGGATCTGTATCAACATGCATCATGGGCTAAATAATCGTTATTAATGCCAATTAAATCATGAGGGGGGAATCCACACCTCACGAACCACACTCTAATCAATATAGTGCTAAGGGCTTATCGTGCCAAATAATAATAACCTTGTACTAGGGGGCCGGTGAAACCAAGGCGGTACTAGACAAGATTAGTATTATTTGTCGACGAGAAGTCAAAACATCCACAAAAATTAGAGGGGAAGAGAAAGTAAATTTACCAAATAAAGCCCATGACACATGTTGAGACTTCACCGTCAATCCAAGCTTGAAAGAAAATTAGCCACTCATAATTGAACTAGGGGCAAAATGGGAATTTATTAAAATACGTAGAAAATACAAGATGGAGAAGGAATTCAGAAAATGGATCCCAAAAATGGATTCAGAGATATCAAATTAGGGCGGAGAGGCCCCCTTTTTATAGATGCATGGAGTAAATTATGCCCATCAGATGAAAAACAGTTTGGACGCTCAAGACTGCGCCACGTCATCAGTCAACAGTACGCGGTTTGACCACGCGAATGAACAGTAACACGGTTTGACCCGGGTTGAACAGTAACGCGGTTTGGTTGAAAATAATCCTGTGTGATGCATGTACTGCAGGCGAGATTTTTCGTCCACTGATATGCTGCCACGTCACCATCAACAGTACATAAGAATTTTAGCCCAACAGGATCGTGACACCTCATTAGTCAATGCCACATCATCGGTCAATGCCACATCATCGATTCGTCTATGTGAACAGTGTCGTGAACAGTAACGTAGACAGTACCGTACACGTGAATAGTACCATACATGTGAATAGTGCCATTTTTCCTTTTATGCTCCTCCTAAGGTTTTCGACCGTCCTGAGTTCAAAAGTGATGTCTGTTTTACCGTCTGATCTCTCCTTTATTATGAAATGACTATAATGCCCCTAAAATACATAAAATACTTAATTAAAATAAAACACATGTAATTAAATCACAAGAAGGTTAAATACATAAAAGTAAGGGTTGTTAGTAAGACTTGAAATACAAAATGACGGTTTTCTCCTTTATAAATATGCATTTTCTAACACTCAACACACCCCCCAACCAGCTTATTGCTAGTCCCTAGCAAATAAAACGAAAACAAAATTCAAATTCAAAATGATTTTTTTTTTTTAGAAACACTCGTGTTTATTCAATTAGATTAATGATAGCAATCAAATAAAAGTATAAGCATTATCTCCAGTCTAAAGCAACATCACACCCACATCAACCATCCACATGAATCAGCCCAGTAGACTTTGTTATAGCTACTTTCAAGAATGACATGTCAAACCCCAAAATCTCACTGGAAATAGTGACACTCTCACAAAGAAATTAAAACCAATAAAAATAGTCACTCCAATGAATGGTAATTGAGAGAGAAAATAATAAAGAATTGATATCACATGCTCTCACCAAGATAAAATAAATATGCCCTCAGCTTAGAAATAATACGATCTCAAGTCAAACAAAAATGCTAGTCAACCCAATTTATTTATCTTTTTTTTCTTTTATTTATTTATTTATTTTTATTATGCACCACTACATCTTTTTAGCCCACATAACTAGCTTCTACTTCAGATTATAGTTCCCTAAAATCAAGAAGGACTTTTATTAGGATGTAACGTAGGCTAGGGACATGGTTAACAAAGAAGGGAAATAAGGAAAACAAAGTGTATGTTTGAGAAAAATGCAGAGGAATTTTTTTTTTGGAAGTTGCAAGGTGGATTTCACCTATTATTGTTATTATTTTTTTATTTTTTTTAAACAATTTTTTTTTTTTGCTTTTGCTTGGCACAACGTCACTAAATAAAATAATTATTTACATTTTTCTCAAACATAAATAGGTGATGGAACTTATAAGACATTGGGTAATACTCCAAATCGGAGTGGGTCAAGATGATAAGTTTAACAAAGAAAGATTTTTTTTATTTTAAAAAAGGCTCAAAGGGTTAACTATGGATATTTGATAAAAGGGATGGCTAGAAAGGCTCAAACTGATCAAAGATGGCATTTCCATCGTCTTTTAGGGCTCTAAATAATCTTCCATATCTACTAGTTAGATGAGCCTCCAAATGTAGCAACACACATTTTTTTTTTAATTTTACAATTTTTTTTAAAAGGGTTAACTCAAAAGAAATCTAGAGATCGTGTATACAATAATAAACTGTTAAGCTGTATAAAGAATGGGCAAAAGGGTTACACTCCAAGAAAAATGATAGGCTCAAAAACTCACTTGATAATTATTATGACATGTTCATTCCTTCAAGCAACTCATATTTGTCTCCAACATCAACATGTAGAGTAGCAAACATAATATAACATCACTTAAAACCAAAGATAATACAAATACTAAAATTTGAAATTAATCATGTCATCCAATGTTAAAACAAATCACACAATTTTTTTTTAAACAACATTCTACCCCCAACCTATTCTAAACATGAAAGGAAAATATGCATGCAGAAATGTGAAAATGATGCATAAAAACTAATTAGAAAAGTTATATGTAAAATGATAGAAAACGAAAATGGGTTTTTTTTTTTGTAAGAAGATGCGTTTCTAGAGGCACTACACTCCATATTCAGCTATCTTCGACTCAAAAGTTGGAAAATGTATATTTATAGAGGAGAAATTAAAAAGAAGAAGAAAAATGAACATCAAAACTTAATAAAGAAAAAGAAAAAATTATTATTTTTTTATTTTTTTTATTTTTTTATTTTTAAATTTTTTTTAAACGATGAAGATGCGTTTCTAGAGTCACTACCCTCCATATTCAGCCATCTTCAACACAAAAAGTTAGCAACAGTTAGTTTCTACAACAAAAAATTAGTAAAAACTTAACCAAAATTCCACAATTGTCGACTATTCCCTCCCCCCAACTAGAAGGAAACATTGTCCTCAATGTTTGAAAGGAAAGAAGTAGAGTTTAGAAGACATCACCTGGGTGGTGCAACACAGAAAACAATATTTACAAGCAGAGAGTTAAATATAATTTGTACTTCTTACTGCGGCTACTGTTACCATCATTATTTGGATGCTCCAACACAAAGGTCCAGGGGTCTGGCTCCGATCTATAAGCTTGTAACATATCAAGTAGCTCATTAGTAGTGTGAGCACAAATAAAGAGTTTTTTCGCATTAGAGGGAATGAAATAGTTTTTTATTGCATGGTTAAGAAATGCGATAAAGCCATCATAAAAGTTATTGACATTTAACAAACCGATGGGTTTCTGGTGGATATGCAAATGGGCCCAAGATGCTAGTGTGATAAGTGCCTTTAGTGTTGCAAGATCTCCTGGAAGGAAAATAAAAGCATCAGCATGATTAAGCATTTCAATTGTTCTTTCGTGCATACCTGAGACGAATAACTCTTCTCCAGTTGATGAGTCAGACGAACTTCCCAATGGTTTTAGGACTCTTGGGATGATGCCTAACACTTGGCTTCCTCTGATAAAAGCTGCTTCTGAGACCATTTTTGATAACCCTCGGTTACCTCCTCCATACACCAAGTGTAATTTTCTCGCTGTTATGCTTCGACCAAGATCTATGGCTGCCTCCACAAACTCTTTATGTTTGCCATAGTTAAATCCAGAAAGCACACAAATGTTCTTGAATTGTCTATTGGGAGTAGTTGCCATTGTGATACTTCTCAAAAACAATTTGTGAGTGCTTGACAAAAAAGAAATCACATTTAAGAATCTTGGTGACAGTGGATCACAGCTGTGAATGAGGTAACATGTTAGTGTCAAATAACGCGTGAAGCACATGGCTCGCGAGTCAAAAAGGAAATAGTAAAAAGGAAAAAGCAAATAGTAATAAAATTATTTAAAGACAATAATGCAAACAATAAAACAATAGTGAAATAAAATAACAGTAAAGTAAAAGGATATTTACAGGTAGTTGCGACTGTGGCTCATATCTTCCTCTGGTTTTACGTCAAGAAACGACTTGAACGCCCTCTATGGGTCGAGGATAGGCTTCCCATCCAGTTTTCTTATAAACTGGCAAACATGGTCGTTTATAGTCAGATTCCCAAGACTATATCGTGCATGCTCTTTCTGGAATAATGGCCATAACTGGAGAATCGCTCCTTGCACATATCCACTGGGATGCGTTTCAAGAGATAGAATGATATCATCCAATGACTCCTTATTCAAGCCATCCCTAATGAATTGAATATTATCTTCCCTGTTATCAGACACCATTCCTAAAGAACATGGTTTTTTATCGCAACTCATTCTGGCACACTTATGACAAGCAACAGAAATTCTTTGAGCTCGTCGTTTTCTTTCATAATTTCCTTTACCACAACCAGGCATGTATGCAATAAATTTTGGAGGTAACTCACCTACCGATCGTACTTTCGCCTCAAGTAACCAACGGATATCAGCAGGTATGTTATTCCTCATGAGCAATCGCATGCATTCGGACCGAGCTTTATAGATTGTAAGGATGGCATTCTGAGGAAGTGAAGGGAATCACTTGTGAAGCTTCGCTAGAATCTCGTTTCTGTCCATACTTTTGCCTCAGAATATCAGTTATTATGGGAAACTGAAGTAACCGACTTGATTGTCACGGAGTACCGTTATGTGCCACTTCACCGGGGTAACAAACGAAAGCACACAAACAGAAAAACAAATTAAAACACACAAAGAAAATTAAAATCGTCCTCTTATTGAATTTACCTCAAGCTCCAATTGGATGTCGTAAACACTTCTCTCAATGTCTCTGAGTTGGCTTTCTAAACCCTCAACATAGGCTACTAACTCTGGTGGTTGTAGAGCCCAAATGCGATGTGTTTTACAAAATTGAATCTGCCTTTTGAGATGAGTTTTGACACGTTGAAGTGGTTTAAGAATGTTCAGGAGGAACAGTCTAAGTAAGGTACTCATGATAAAAAATGATAAGAGAAAACTTAATAGTTAAACAAACACACTTATGCAAAAATAATTTCAATTAGCAAAAGAATAATATAAAGAAAGAAAAAAAATCAAATCACCGAAAAAAAATCAATTCAAATCTGGTGGGTCACTCAAATTTATTTCGGTGTCTTCTCCATGTGGTTGGTACTCTAGATATGGCTTTAATCTTTGACCATTAACTTTAAACGTGACACCGTTCTTTGGGTCCTTAATTTCAATTGCCCCATGTGGAAAAACAGTATGAACAATAAAGGGACCAGACCATCGAGAGCGTAACTTACCTGGGAATAGGTGCAAACGAGAATTGAATAAAAGCACTTTCTGACCTGGAGTGAACGATTTTCTCATAATTTGCTTGTCATAAAAGACTTTCATCCGTTGCTTGTAAATCTTAGCATTTTCGTATACGTCATTGCGAATTTCTTCAAGTTTTGCCAATTGTAATCTTCTTTCTGAGCTAGCTTGCTGCATGTCAAAGTTGAATTTCTTGATGGCCCAATACGCACGATGCTCGAGTTCCACAGGTAGGTGGCAAGCTTTTCCATACACTAGCCTGTAGGGTGACATCCCAATCGGGGTCTTGAAAGCCGTTCTATATGCCCATAATGCATCATCAAGTCTTAATAACCAATCTTTTCTGTCTGGCCTCACTGTTTTTTCTAATATGTGCTTTATTTCTCGATTGGAGATCTCAACTTGGCCACTGGTTTGCGGATGATACGGGGTCGCCACTTTGTGTGTGATTGAATACTTTGTCAAAAGAGCCTTGAATGCTTTGTTACAAAAGTGGGCACCACCGTCACTGATTATTGCTCGAGGGAATCCAAAGCGTGAAACAATGTTGCTTTTCAAAAATCCTATCACCACTTTATGATCATTGGTTCTACATGGAATTGCTTTTACCCATTTCGATACGTAGTCAACAGCAACCAATAGGTATTGATGGCCAAAAGAAGGGGGAAATGGTCCCATGAAGTCGATACCCCATACGTAAAAAATCTCAACCACTAAAATTAGATTTAGTGGCATCATGTTCCTTCGTGTAATGCTCCCCATTCGTTGACACATATCACATGAAGAACAGAAAGTGTAAGCATCTCGAAATATAGTTGGCCAATAAAAACCACATTGTAAAACTTTAGTTGTTGTTTTCTTAGCACTGAAATGGCCTCCACAAGCTTGTTCATGGCAGAATGAAAGGATATTCTGAATTTCACTTTTTGGGACACATCATCTGAAAATTTGATCTGCACAAAACTTGAACAAATACGGGTCATCCCAAAAGAAATTCTTTATTTCCGCAAAGAATTTAGCCTTGTCTTGCTTGGTCCAATGCTCTGGAAGTTGACTTGTAACAAGATAATTAACGATATCAGCATACCAAGGTAATACTTCCACACTCATTAATTGTTCATCTGGAAATGACTCATTTAATGGTAATGGTTCTGTAATTGTGTCAAAATGGAGACGAGAGAGATGGTCCACCATAACATTTTCTGTGCCTTTCTTATCTTTGAATTCCAAGTCAAATTCCTGCAAAAGTAACACCCAACGAATTAGTCTAGCTTTTGCATCTTTCTTTGTGAGAAGATATTTAAGAGCATCATGATCTGTGAATATAATTATTTTACAACCAATGAAATAAGATCGAAATTTTTCTAATGCAAACACTACTGCTAGCATTTCTTTTTCAATAGTTGAATAGTTCAATTGTGCATTATTCAATGTCATATTAGCATAGTAAATAACATGGGAAATTCGATCAACTCTTTGTCCTAATACTGCTCCTACTGCATAATCAGATGCATCACACATGAGCTCAAATGGTAAGCTCCAATTTGGGGGCTGAATGATGGGTGATGATGTCAATAACTGTTTTAATTTTTCAAATGCCACAAGACATGAATCATCAAAGATAAAAGGTACATCCTTAGCAAGTAGATTGCATAAGGGTCTAGAAATTTTGCTAAAATCTTTAATGAAACGTCTATAGAAACCAGCATGCCCAAGGAAAGATCTTACTTCTCTGACTATTTTGGGTGGAGGAAGATTAGAAATGAGATCCACCTTGGCTTTGTCAACCTCAATACCTTTTCTTGAAATGATGTGACCGAGAACAATACCTTGTTTTACCATAAAATGACACTTCTCCCAATTCAAGACTAAGTTCTTCTCGGTACATCTCTGCAGAACTAGTGTTAGATGATGTAAACATTGATCAAACGAGTCACCAAAGACAGAAAAGTCATCCATAAAGACTTCAAGGAATCGTTCAACCATATCAGAAAAAATGCTTAACATGCATTGTTGAAATGTAGCAGGTGCATTACATAATCCAAATGGCATTCTCCTATATGCAAATGTGCCAAAAGGGCAAGTGAAAGTAGTTTTTTCTTGATCTTTTGGTGCTATGGGAATCTAATTATAACCTGAATAGCCATCTAGAAAGCAATAAAATTCATGGCCTGCTAATCTATCAAGCATTTGATCGATAAATGGTAAAGGAAAATGGTCTTTACGTGTGACAGAATTCAATTTTCTATAATCAATGCATACACGCCATCCTGCAGTTACTCTAGTTGGTATCAATTCATTATCAGCATTGGTAACTACTGTGACTCCTGACTTTTTAGGGACAACTTGTACAGGATTGACCCATGAACTATCAGAAATTGGGTAAATGATACCTGCGTCTAATAGCTTAAGGACTTCAGTTCTAACAACTTCTTTCATATTAGGATTTAACCGACGTTGTATTTCCCTAGTAGATTTAGCATTTTCATCGAGGTGAATATAATGCAGGCAGTCTACTGGGTTTATACCTTTGATGTCTGCTATAGTCCATCCTAATGCTCCTTTGTGCTCTTTTAAAACATCTAACAACTTACCTTTTTGTTCGTCATTTAGGGATGATGAAATGATTACCGGCAGAGTACTTTCTTCTCCCAAAAATGCATATTCCAGAGTGTTGGGCAATGGTTTGAGCTCGAGTTTTGGTGGTGATTCTGATGATGGGATGAGTTTCTTTTCTGATGGTGCTACTTATTCAACTTTTGACTTCTATTTATTAGTGTCCATGGATGGTGCTGAGTCAAGTAGGGCGTTGACCTCATCGACCGATCTATCAATATCAAAATCCAAACCAAAGTGAGGTAAACATGTTGGTAAAGGATCATCACTAAGGTTTGAAAGAAAAGTATTATCAACTATTGTTTCTATTAAATCTACATCAACAATTCCATCATCTGCACTGTGAGGTTGTTTGGCAATGTTGAAAATGTTTAGCTCCATAGTCATGTTGCCAAAGGACAACTGCATATTTCCAATTCTGCATTGAATATGAGCATCGGCAGTTGCCAAGAAAGATCGGCCTAGAATAATGGGGATGTGCTTCCTTGAATCCTGTATTGGTTGAGTGTCAATTACAATGAAATCAACAGGAAAATAAAACTTGTCTACCTAGATAAGCACGTCCTCCACAATACCACGAGGTATTGTCGTGGACCGATCTGCAAGCTGTAACACCACTGGAGTTGGGTGTAATTCTCCAAGTCCAAGTTTCATAAATACTGAGTAGGGCAACAAATTTACACTAGCTTCTAAATCCAACAAAGCATTCTCAATTGTGTGGTTCCCTATGCTACATGAAATAGTGGGGGAGCTTGGGTCTTTGCATTTTAGAGGAATTTTGTGTTGGAGTATAGAACTAATGTTTTCTGTTAAAAATGCCTTCTTTTGAACATGCATATTTCTCTTTTTAGTACAAAGGTCTTTAAGAAACTTGGCATAAGATGGAACTTGTTTAATAGCATCAAGCAAAGGGATGTTAACACTTACCTGTTTAAAGATTTCAAGAATCTCACCTGTTGATTTTCCCTTCTTGCTTTTAGCTAACCTCTGAGGAAATGGAGCTTTGGGAACGTATTCTCGTGGGTTGCTTTCTTCTTTCTCCTTCGGTGATGAGTCTTTAACATTCACAGGTACAATTTAATTTTCTTTTGTCACCGGCATCTCCACTTGTTGTCGACTTCTTTTCTTTTTCTCAAGGTCATGACTGCTTTGACTCTCCATGCTGCTGTTGTGAACTGGTACTTGCTTCATGCACTCCTTTAGGATTAGGCACTGGTTGACTTGGAAACTTGCCTTTCTCAACAGTCATTGCCAATGTCTGAACTGAAGAAGCAAGTTGTCCCACCATCTTCTCGAGGCTTGAAACTAATTGAGCTTGTGAGTTGAAGCTTGCTCTCAACTCATTTCGTAGTCCATCAATGGTGCGGTTCTGTTGCTCAATCATGGAGTGAGTAACATTCTTGAAATTCTGGAATGCATCCTCCCATGGTCTGGGTTAAGAGTAGTTTTGGTTCTGATTGAATTGTCTAAATGGGGGCTGAGAGGCTTGAGGAATTTGAGAAATTTGTTGCATTGGTGGAGCTGGAGCTGCTGGTCCATTTTGTTGGAATCCTTGAGACCATGAAAAATTTGGGTGGTCTCTCCATCCAGGGTTATATGTGTTGGAGTATGTGTTGAAATCCTTGTTGTGCAAATTTTATTGAACTCGCAAGCGCACGAATCTATTGTAGAATAGACTAATGGTGACGAGTGTCGATCCCACGAGGAGGTGGATTTTAATTGTGTGTAGAATTAATTTTGTAAATGGGTGGTTGGATTTGTGGTGAAAATGATTTGGATTATCCTAAAATTGGAATTGAAATGGCGAGAATAAATTGAAGAGAATTCTATTGAAATGACGTACTTGGGTATCTGGATCCGTATCAACATGCATCATGGGCTAAATAATCGTTATTAATGCCAATTAAATCATGAGGGGGGAATCCACACCTCACGAACCACGCTCTAATCAATATGGTGTTAAGGGCTTATCGTGCCAAATAATAATAACCTTGTACTAGGGGGCCGGTGAAACCAAGGCGGTACTAGACAAGATTAGTATTATTTGTCGACAAGAAGTCAAAACATCCACAAAAATTAGAGGGGAAGAGAAAGTAAATTTACCAAATAAAGCCCATGACACATGTTGAGACTTCACCTTCAACCCAAGCTTGAAAGAAAATTAGCCACTGATAATTGAACTAGGGGCAAAATGGAAATTTATTAAAATACGTAGAAAATACAAGATGGAGAAGGAATTACAAAAAATGGATCCCAAAAATGGATTCAGAGATATCAAATTAGGGGGGAGAGGCCCCCTTTTTATAGATACATGGAGTAAATCATGGCCATCGGATTAAAAACAGTTTGGACGCTCAAGATTGCGCCACGTCATCAGTCAACAGTAAACGGTTTGACCACGTGGATGA
Source organism: Citrus x clementina (assembly GCF_000493195.1). Classification (NCBI taxonomy): domain Eukaryota; kingdom Viridiplantae; phylum Streptophyta; class Magnoliopsida; order Sapindales; family Rutaceae; genus Citrus; species Citrus x clementina. The sequence goes on from NW_006262201.1 coordinate 5,651,998, forward strand.
ACAGTAACACGGTTTGACCCGGGTTGAACAGTAACGCGGTTTGGTTGAAAATAATCCTGTGTGATGCATGTACCGTACGCGAGATTTTTCGTCCACTGATATGCTGCCACGTCACCATCAACAGTACATAAGAATTTTAGCCCAACAGGATCGTGACACCTCATTAGTCAATGCCACATCATCGATCAATGCCACGTCATCGATTCGTCTATGTGAACAGTGTCGTGAACAGTAACGTAGACAGTACCGTACACGTGAATAGTACCATACATGTGAATAGTGTCATTTTTGCTTTTATGCTCCTCCTAAGGTTTTCGACCGTCATGAGTTCAAAAGTAATGTCTGTTTTACCATATGATCTCTCCTTTATTGTGAAATAACTATAATGCCCCTAAAATACATAAAATACTTAATTAAAATAAAACACATGTAATTAAATCACAAGAAGGTTAAATACATAAAAGTAAGGGTTGTTAGTAAGACTTGAAATATAAAATGACGGTTTTCTCCTTTATAAATATGCATTTTCTAACACTCAACACATAGTACACCAAATACTGATCCACCTGTGATAAGAAGTATTGTACCAACACTCTGCCAATACTAATCACCTCATCCACTGCATTGGCATGTCCGACATAAAAACACCGCAAATAAGTCTCTACACTCCGGTTTACTACCTCAGTCTATCCATCAGTCGATGGGTTGTAAGTAGTGCTCCTCTTCAAAACTATACCTTGCATCCTAAATAACTCCCTTCAAAAGTGGCTTGGAAAAACCTTACCAAGTCCATTACTATCGACTTTAGAATTCTATACAAATGTACCATCTCTTGCATAAAAGCTAGTGCAATGGTCACAGCAGTATAAGGGTGCCGTCGGGGTATGAAATGAGTATACTTGCTTAGTTGATCGACCACCCCCAAGATCACCATGTACCCATCTGATGTGGCAATCGCTTAATAAAATCCATTGTCACCTCCTCCTAAACCTTATCGAGTAGTGATAATGGCTATAACAAACCTCCCAGTGCCATTACTATGTATTTATGGCGTGATGACACACATCACACCTCGCTACCATCTCCTCGACATCCTTCTTCATCCTCGCCCAATACAACTCTATTACCAAACACTGATGAATTTTTAGAAAATCAGAATTTCCCCTAATAGCACTCCCATAAAACTCGTGTAACAACTTCATTATATTGGGTGATGTCCTTGACAGTACAAGACTTCTTTGATATAATAGTCGTTGTCCATTCATAGAATATCCTAGATATCCTATCTCCCTATATAATAATATAGCCTAGATCTTTGCAAACTCCTTATATGCCTCAATCATTTGTGATAATGAGTCTTAATTTATCACCAAAGGCACTGATAAAGCTACCAACAGAGGTTCCTCCTCCCGTCACGATAAGGCATCTACCACATTATTCTCTAACCTGGCCGATACTATATCTCAAAATTATAGCCTAATAACTTCGACAATCAGTATTAGTGTTCCTCAGTCACCATCCATTTTTTCAACGGGAACTTAAGAATCTGTTGATCCGTTCGAATGATGAAATGTAGCCCCAAGAGGTATGGCCTCAATTTCTGAGTTGCTAACACAATTGCCATAAGTTCGTACTCATAAATAGACTTGAGTCACGCCCTAGCTGTTAAGATTTGGTTGAAGTAGGCAATCAGAAGATGATTTTGAGTGAGAACTACTCCTAATGCATACCCCGAGGCGTCTGTCTCTTTAATAAATGATTGGCTAAAATATGGTAATGTTAGCATTGAAACACTAGTCATGGCCCTTTTCAGTTTCTTGCAAGTTTGCGTCGTTATTTCCCCATATAGAAAACTATCCTCCTTCAACTACTCTATTAAAAGTCGTGCTATGGTGCTATAACCCTTCACAAAATTCTGGTAGTATTCAGTGAAGCCTAAAAAAACCCCTAAACTCTTTCATTATTTTAGGTAGAAGCCACTGCATCACCGTCGCTATCTTAGACTGATTTGCTGAAATCCTCTTAGCCGACACCACATGCCTTAAATACTCTATTAACATACATATTTTCATAACATTAATTTTATGATAACAAACAAGGTTAAAATGTTGGAGATAGTAAAATCGGTTAAGTTGTTAAAGCCGTATAATGTTTTTTTGGGCAAGTTTAAGAATTTGAACAAAAACAGATAACCGTTAATCTTGAAACAACAAATCGATATTATAAGGAAAAACATGTAGTTCCAGTTCTGAAAGATAACAATTAACCATTTATTAGAAAACGATTAACCGATAAATTCCCAAAAGCAAACTCTTTTGAAATGAAAAACATTTATTGATAACAACTAACTGATAAATTCTAGAGAGGAATTAGTTTGCAACCGGTGAATTGTTTAGCACAAATGGTTAGCCGATTATGTTTACAGGTATCTAGAATTAAACGGCAAACTGACAACACCAAACGGTGATCTGACAATTCAAAAAATCAGCATAACCATAGCATGGACAAGTCCAAATAGTGATCTTACAGTAGCTAACGGTGAACCGATTATGCCCAAAAGTCAACAACAGTTTAGTTTTCTTCTCAAACTATAAAAGGCTCAATTAAATTCAAATTGAAAGAGGATTCTACGATCATGATTGAGCTTGTCATTGTGTATTCAATTTCCCTTGTGGCTAAAACTTGTTATTCTTTCATTAAATCACACTTTCCGTTTTCATTTGTAAACACATAAATTATATGAGGGAAACTCTTTGTAATCTTTATTTTTGAGTGATTGTAAGTATGGGAAATACTTGAGATAAGAGGTTTGGGATAACCTTAGATTGTAAAGGTTGATTGACACCTTGGAAATGAATTGTAAAGAATTTGAAGCCTTAAGGTGTAAGACTTGAATAGTGAAAGCCTCAAGCCCGATGAGCTTGGAGGCATGGACGTAGGCTGAGTTTACCGAACCACGAAAAAATTCCATGTTTGATTCTCTTTCACTTCTCTCTTTCTATTTTGATTGTTGATATTAATTTAATTATTATTTATTTAAGTTTATTGGATATTTGCATTAATTTTGTTTTTAATTATTTCATAAGTTTTAGAAACCCAATTCACGTCCTCTCTTGGGTTGCATAGCTAGTATTTCATTTGGTTCTCTTGTTAGGACTTAACCGTCCAGAGTAAAAGATCCATGGCAACCAAAAATGATTCCAGCTTTAGGAAAGGTCAATAAACTAATAGACCATTATACTTTGACATAAATGATTATCTGTATTGGAAAATTAGGATGAGAATTTACTTACAAGCTTTAGATTATAAAATTTGGAAAATTTTAATGATGGCCTTCCATACCAACCATTAAAAATGAAGAAAGGGAAGAAATTCCAAAACCTTCACATGAATGGAGTGAAGCAGAAAAGAAGAAGGCCCCTTTAAACTCTAAAGCTATGAATGCCTTGTTTTGTGCCTTAGATAAGAAAGAATTCCATAGAATTTAAGGTTGTTCTAATGCATATGAGATTTGGAAGAAACTTGAAATAGTTTATGAAGGTACAAATCAAGTCAAGGAGTCTAAAATCAGTAGATATACTAGTCAATATGAATTAATTGAGATGGAATAAAATAAGAGTGTGCATTCTATGTATACTATATTTACAGATATTGTGAACACTTTAGGAGCTCTAGGAAAAACCTTTTCAAATAGTAAGAAGGTAAAGAAAATCATTAGGCCTTTACCAAAAGAATGGAGACCTAAGAGAATTGCTATTGAGAAAGTCAAAGATTTAAATACTTTAACCATCGAGAATTTAATTAGCTCACTTATTTCTTATTAAGAAGATTTGGCTCTGAAAGAGGGGATGAAGATAAGAAGAAGAAGAGCATTGCTTTTAAAGCCTTAAAATTAGAAAGTGATGAGGAGAGCGAATTCGAAGATGAAGATCTGGCAATGATTGCCAGAAAATTAAAAAAAATTCTCCAAGAAATCAAATGAGCGAAGAAAATTCAGAAACTTCAATAACCAAAAGAGGAAGAATGAAGTAATTACTTGCTTTGAATGCAAGAAGCCTGGCCATATAAGATCAAAGTGCTCTCTTCTCAACAAACTCAAAAAGAAAGTTATGGTAGCAGCTTGGGATGATAGCAGTAAAGAGTTCTCAGACGAGGAGGAATCATATGAACTGTCAAAGCTGGCACTTATGGCAATAGGAGAAGAACTTGATGTGGTAAAAGTTCTCCTTTTTTATGATGAGTTATTTGAAGCATACATTGAATTGCACAATGATTTAAAGAAAATTAGTATAAAAATGTTTCTCTTAAAAGGAAAATGATGGAAATTTCAAATGAGAATGACAATTTACGAGAACAAAATGACTCTTTGAATGAAAAGATTAAAGGACTTAAATTAGAGAATAAAACATTGCATGATAGGATTGCATCATTAAAGGAAAACAAAGTACTTCATATAAACATAAAAAGTTGTGTGTTAATGATTAGATTAAGGAAAATGAATGTTAATGATTAGATTAAGGAAAATGAAGATTTAAACAAGAAGAGCAGTGGACTCTAAGATATTGTATTGAAGCTCACAATGGTCAAAAGAATTTAGAAAAATTACTCAGCTCTAAAAAAAGTCTCTTTGATAAAGGAGGACTAGGGTATAAACCTGACTGGAAATAAAAATATTACAAGAATTATTTTGTTAAGGCAACCTTCGTTAGTGATCATAAAGTTTATCATTATTGTAATAGAAATGGTCACTTAAGTTATGCATGTCTAATTAAGAAAATTACATATTTTAGAATTAAAATTGTTTGGGTTCCAAAAGGAACCATTACAAATACTCAAGGACCCAAAAAGTTTTGGATATTGGTAATGTCGGTAAGATTTTCTACCTTTATTGAAAATGTGTGTTTAATTGAAAATTTGAAACACAACTTACTTAGTATTAGTCAATTATGTCATAAAGGATATAAAGTTATTTTTTGCAAAACAAAATATGTTATCGAGAATGCATGTGATGGCAAAGTTTTGTTTGTCGGAAAAAGATGTGTCGATGTATACACCGTAGATATCGATTGTGTATCAACCCATGATAAATGTCATTCCGCATTATAGGATGATAGTTGGTTATGGCATAGAAGATTAGATCATGCAAGCACGAATTTGATTTTAAAAATTTCGAACAATAATTTAGTTAAAGATCTTCTGAAAATTGGTTTTGAAAGAGATAGAACTTGTAAAACATGTCAATTTGAAAAACAAGTCAAAACTTCTTTAAAAAAGAAAAATCATGTTTCTACTTCAAAACCACTATAGCTTCTTCACATGGATTTATTTGGAGTTGTTGTGCACAAGCCCTTTAGATGAAACAAACTCTTAGAGACTATGATATTAACCTTGACCATAAACCTGTCAAAGAATCTCATTCAACACTCTAGAACCAAGCACATTAAAATAAAACACCATTTGTTAAGAGATCATATTAAAAAAGAGGACATTACATTAGAATTTGTATCAATGGAAACACAACTTGTAGGTATCTTCATAAAACCCTTTACCGAGGAACGGTTTATTAAAATTGGACATGAGCTTGGAATGATGAAGATTGAAAATTAGCATAGCTTTATATGATATCATGACTATCTTGCTTTTCATGTTGTGATTATTTGCTCAGATTGGTTGTTGTATTTGAATTCTGTACATTCATGAATCATGTATTAAAATGACCTTTAAGACATTTTAGATCAACAAAATGGTCTTGGAATTGATCAAATGTTAGCCAAAGATTCAGACAAATGTGCGAAATCATAGTTTAAGATAAACAGATAACTATTTCATAATAAATGAATAACCGTTTTGAGACAGAAACTTAGGGGATATGTTTTATAAATTAACGGTCTACTGATTATATTTATCGACTTACCGTTTAAAAAAAGAATGGCTGGTTATGTTAACAGATAACCGGTAAGGGTAAATGGATAATTTTTTCACATTAAGTGGTTACTAAAATAAATGGTTAACTGATTTCAGAAAATGGCTTGCCATTTTCATCTAATAATTCATTGTTCTTAGGTTTTTCTCCTCATTTTCCAGTTTTTCCCTCACAATTTTCTCTCTATTGATGACACCTTAGCTTTCTCTCTCTAAAATTCTCATTTTTCTTGAGTTTTCTTGTCAAATTCAACCCATAGAATCATTTCTAATCATTTTAGAACATTTTTAACTGATTAAAACACAATTTCAATTCCTAAATCTCAAAATCCCAATTTAAAACCCTAAAAGTCAATCGAACTGTTTTCTTCAATTTTGCCCAGATTTTCATCACTCTTTAGCGAAATTGAGCATCCAAATCATTTCCTCAACTCTTTATATTCATTTTAATTAGTTTACATCTTTCCATTTCCTTCTGATGATTCTTTGAGCCCTTGCTTTTACTTTGATCTTGGACCGCTGGCATTCTCTTTCTCTTATTATTATTTGAGCATTGTCCTTCATGGTTAGCTTGAAAATTCCTTTTGTCTATACTTCTTTTATTCTTTTGTTTTTCTTCCTTCTTTTCTTCATCTGCTTGCTCAATTACCAAAGCTCGATTGATGAGTTCGTTAAAGGAAGCATCACGAACTCCCCCCACCTTTAAATCTTTTGGGAGATGTTTGCGCAATCCCTGCATAAAATGGTCCCTTTTCAAATCTTCCGTTGTAACCATATGTGGGGCATATCGAGATAGCTCATCAAATTTTTGGATGTACTCTAGCACAAATATCCTTCATTGTTGTAAATAAACAAACTCTCTTCTTTTGGTTGAGCGAACAGTCTCCCAAAAATATTTGTTATAGAAGTGTTCTCTAAATTTCACCCATTGCATTGCTGCTTCATCATGAATTCGTTTAATTGAGTCCCACCAATATTCTACTGCTCCTTGTAACATAAAGGAGACACAGGTGACCTTTTATTCTTCTGGCACTTTGGCTACTTCTATCATTCTTTCCATAGTTTGCAACCATTGGTCTACTGCGATAGGATTTACACCGCCTTCGAATGTGGGTGGATTTAATCTTCTAAATTCGCTTCCGGCGTTGTTCTTTGCCTGACCATGTTCATGCATTCTAACTTCTCTTTCCAAGAGTCGTGCCACAATATTTGTAAGTCAATCAATTACAGATTGCTCCCCTGCAGTTCCTTCCGCCCTTCTGCTTCCGTTACCTCCTAGTGTTTGATATCTCAACAAGTTTTTAATCTAGTTTTTATGTGTCAAACAAATCAAATGTAAGATTTCCAACTATCCTAATTTCAAGTTATAACTAAAAAGCTGAGCCTTGTCTTTCTCATTGACTTGTGCATATGGACGGTCTACAGAATCGCTAGAAACCTTAGGCTCTAATGCCAATTTGTAACACTCCACTTAAATATTCATTTTAAAGATGTTTTGAAACACTGTGCTTTTATAAATACGGATTTATAAAAAATAACCACAACAAACAAAACTTTCTTACAAAAAGTAAGAGTCATACATAAACTTCTTAGTATAAAAACTTTATTATTACATAAAACTAAGACGCTTATTTTTTATTAAAACAAAGCTGAGTCCGTCATAAAATCCCAAGGTCGGTTATGTCCATATGGACCTTGTCTTGTTTAGGACTTGGCACCAGCTTGCCCCACTCATCGTTACCTGCAATGTCAGGACTTTATGAGCTGATGCCCAATAAGATAATACTTTTATGCATGTATAAATTATGGTGCATATGGATGACCATATAAAGCTTTTAAAAGAACCTTAGAAAATACAAAAAAAACTTCATTAGGGCCCTAGGTATGTTGCACTACAAGGTTGGCACTTTTACTCTTTAAACAATATGCTCTTGGGCCTCATTAGTTGATCCTTTGGGCGTTACATATCGCCGTCCCCAAAAGATTTCTTTTCACTTAGCTTTGAGGGCTTGCCCTCCTTGGAAACTTTGCCACTAAGTAGTACAACAACCTATTTTCATAAATTCTTTTTTTGAAACGTCTTCTTCATAATGTAATCCATGATATGCATGCATTCAATGCAACTTATGTCATAACATTTGAAGTTCCTAGATGCATAACAAAATCAATACACAACATTATTTAAGAACAAGATTCTTTAATACAGGCGGCATAGTCGACCATAGCATAATTAAGTATAAGTATCACAAATTAAGTGGTAGAGCCGACCATAACATAACTAAGCATCGTAGATTAGGCGGCAAAGCCGACCATAACATAACTTAGCATTGTAGATTAGGCAGCAGAGCCGACCATAACATAACTAAGCATCATAGATTAGGCGGCAGAGCCTACCATAACTAAGCATGGTAGATTAGGTGGCAAAGCCGACCATAACATAATTAAGTATCATAGATTAAGTGGTATAGTCGACCATATAAGAATTTAGATTATATCTATTCACATCATAATAGCCATCACAACATAAAGAAATGGTTAAAACTGAAGTTAAGTATGAAAAGAATTTTGTCCTTACATTGCAGTTGAAGTGTTACTTACCTCTTGATCTTCACTTCTCTAGACTTTTCTAAATAAAAGATTTCTCTACTCTTGTTATTATAACTTAGAATAAAAGAGAATGAAATTTCTAGATTGCATTGAAAACGAGAGGTGTTGGGGGATATTTATAAGATTTTCTTAAAGCTAGTGGATGGCTAGGATTTTACCATCATAACTCTTGATCAATGGTTGAGATTATCCTTTAAAAATACCTTACTAAATTCTAGAATTCTTATATTTCTCTACAACTTTCTGTTACATCATCACTTATGTCATCATTACTTATGTCATTGATTATGTCATCTTATTAAATATCTAAGTAAAGATGAGATTATCCTTTATAAATATCTTACTAAACTCTAGAATTCTTATTGATCTCTACAAACTTCTTTTACATCAACACTGATGTCATCCTTTCTTATGTCATTACTTATGTCATCATTATTTAAATATTTTATATTATTATTATTACTATTATTATTATTATTATCATTATTATTATTATTATTTTTATTATTTTTATTATTATACTTGAGGGAGCTTGTTAGCTTAAAATAGATTTTATTATATTTAAGTGAGAAAATTGTACGTCACAATCAAGACCTCTCGAATGATATCTATTCTCTCCATTTCCGTTCTCAGTTTCTTCCTCTGCAGATTATTATTATACTTAAGGGAGCTTGTTAGCTTAAAATAGATTTTATTATATTTAAGTGAGAAAATTGTACCTCACAAACAACACCTTTCGAATGATATCGATTCTCTCCATTTCCGTTCTCAGTTTCTACCTCTGCAAATTAGGATCCTCCATACCATATTACAGCATATTATCACTCTTAGAAAGGGGCATTCGGATGAGGTGACTAGGATGGATGTTGGATTGTTGGATAGTTTTCTTAAAAAGTGACCTATTAACCTAGGTTTTATTATTCTAAGGCATATGTTGAGCACTCCTAGGGTTAATAACCGGTTGTTTTCTTATGGTAGTATCATTGCTAAGATACTCAGGCATTTCCGAGTACCCCTTTGAGAATCAATCTATGAGGAGACGAAGAGGATATGTGAAGAAGCCATAATAGGCATAGGATTTTATAGGCGGAATAGGAAGTAGGTTAAGACAACCACGTCTAAGAACTGGGATACCCTTGTAGCTCTAGAGGATAATCGAAAGCTTAACACTATCTATCCCGCTGATCAGCTACCTGATTTTCAGTTAGAAGCTGGACCTCCAGCATCACGCCGAGGAGTAGTTGCACAGCTTTAAGTGCAGTCTGATTCGGAGGAGCATGATATGGATAACAAGCAGCCTCTAGCTCAAGAGGATCCTTTAGTCCTTGAAGGTCTTATGCAGTAGTTGATTGGCGATGTTCAGACTTTTTTCGAGCAGCAGTAGTAGCTTAAGGCTCAGTTTGTTGCCTTTCAGATTCAGCAGCAACAAATACTTAATCAGCAGTAGCAGCTTCTAGATGGTCTGCAGCATATTTTCACTGCTCTTAGTACTCCGCATTTATCTTCTTCTCATGCTCCGCAGTAGTTTATTATCAGTTTTTGTATTTCGGTTTCGCACAAGCATTCTCACATTTTGGATGATAGTTTATGTTATGCTTTTTGGATGATGTTTGTTTTTTACATGGATGATTATGGTTATTTTGAAAATTGGTTTGACATTTGGATGTTAGCTTTCATGATTGCTATGGTATGCTTTTTAGATGATGTTTTACGTATTCACATGGGTGTAAAACTTGCTAACATTTATTGAGGAGATGCTTGTTGATAGGGGGAGGTTTTATCGAAATTTCAACTTGGACAACATGGGTAATGATTTGGTTTCTTACTTTTTTTTTTCTACTTCCATGTTTCTTTTTCTTTTTGATGATAAAGATGGAGATATAATAAAAAGAGAATCATATTTTTGTTACAAATTTTGTTAAAATGGAAATTGTTTAAACTTGAAAAATATAGGGGGAGCTTAGATATAGGGGGAGCATTTCTTGGATATTTTTTAAGGCATGTAAAGTTTGTTATCAACAAAAAGGAGGAGAATGTTAACATACATATTTTCATAACATTAATTTTGATGATAACAAACTAGGTTAAACTATTGGAGATATTAAAATTGGTTAAGTTCTTCAAGCTGTATAATGTCTTTTGGGCAAGTTTAAGAATCTGGACAAAAACGGATAACCATTAATCTTGAAATGACAAACCGAGTTTTATAATGAAAAATATGTAGTTCCAGTTCTGGAAGATAAACGATGAACTGTTTACTAGAAAACGGTTAACCAACAAATTCCAGAGAGCAAACTCTTTGGAAACGAAAAGCATTTACTAATAACAGCTAACCAATAAATTCCAAAGAGGAATTAGTTTGCAATTGGTGAACCGTTTAGCACAAATGGTTAGTCGATTATGTTTTGCAGGTCTATGGAATTCACGACAACACTAAACGGTGATCCAACAATTCAAAAAATCAGTATAACCGTAACTTGGACAAGTCAAAATGGTGATCTGACAGTAGTTAATGGTGATCCGATTATGCCCAAAAAGTCAACAATGACTAGTTTTCTTCTTCAACTATAAAAGGCTTAATCAAATTCAAATTGAAAAAGGATTCTACAATCATCATTGAACTTGTCATTGTGTATTGAATCTCTCTTGTGCTTAAAACTTGTTATTCTTTCACTAAATCACACTTTGGACTTTCATTTGTAAACACATACATTGTGTTAGAGAACTCTTTGTAATCTTCATTTTTGAGAGATTGTAAGTGTGAAAAACACTTAAGATAAGAGGTTTGGGATAATCTCATATTATAAAGGTTGATTGACACTTTGGAATTCAATTGTAAAGATTTTGAAGCCTTAAGGTGTAAGGCTTGGATAATGAAATTCTCAAGCCTAGTAAGCTTAGAGGCGTGGACATAGGTTGAGTTTGCGGAACCACGTAAAAATCCAGTGTTTGATTTTCTTTCCCATTTCTCTTTATATTTTGATTGTTGATATTAATTTGATTATTATTTATTTAAGTTTATTTGATATTTGCACTGGTTTTGTTTTAGTTATTTCATAAGTTTTAGAAACCCAATTCACCCCCACTTTAGGTTGTATAACTAGTATTTCATACTCCACTATTGTCTACAAAAACAAGCACTTTTTCTGATTAGCATACTACTGATGATTTTGTAACTCTATCAACATTAACTCCACGTGACCCACATGATCCTCTAAAGTGCAACTATAGAGCAAAATGTCATCAAAGAAAATAAGGGCATTTGTCAAGTCAAGCGACATGACCATAAATTTATAATGTCCCTCGTGAGTCTAAAATGCAATCTTATACGCATCTTATAGTCGCATCTGAATCTGGTGATATCCCAACTTCAAATATAACTTTGTGAACACCGTCGCCACATGCAACTCATCTAACAACTCATCGATCACTGGAATAGGAAACTCACAAGCACCGTTTCATTGTTCAGGGCTTGGTAGTCAATAAAAGATCTTCAACTCATATCTTTTTTCTTCAATAACAAGATCAAACTTGAAAACAGACTCGCGCTCGATTGTATTATCCCAACCTTCAACATTTCCGTAACTATCCTCGCAATCTCATCCTTTTGTATCTAGGGATACTGATATAGCCGGACACTAATAGGGGAGGCCCCTTACTCAACATTATTGTATGCTCATGTTCCCGTTGTGGAGGTACACTTCTGGGCATCTGGAAAACCTCCTCAAATCGCTCCAACAGCTGTTGAAATTGGTCCCGTAATCACTGTTGATGTCTTTGTTCATGCCCTTTTCTAGGCTATGCAACTCCACCAAGAATCCCTGCCTCGCATCTTGAATCGTCTTTACCATGGTTTTACGTGAAAAAGGTTTTACATAAACTCGAATTACCCCATAGCATTAACCCTCAACCGCCCACCCAAAACTCCATTGTTTATAATTTCCAATTCACTTTCTTAAATGACTCTTTATGGGCTTACAATACTCCTCTTGGCATGTTCCCATACAGAATTGTTTGTGGGAAAGCCTGTCATTTACCCTTAGAGATGGAGTACAAGGCATATTGGGCAATAAAACAACTGAACATGGAGATGACTACTGTAGCAAAACAGAGGAAGCTACAGCTCTGTGAGCTAGAAGAGTTGAGGTTATTCTCCTATGAAAATGCAGTAATCTAAAGGAAAGGACCAAGCAATGGCATGAAAAACAAATCCAGCAAAGGGAGCTCATTCCAGGCCAACAGGTTCTGTTATAATATTCACGACTAAAGCTTTTCCCTAGAAAATTAAAGTCTAGGTGGTTAAGTCCTTTTAAACTTATCAAAGTTTATCCTTATAAGGCCATAGAGTTTCAAGATGAAATGACAAACTAGGAATTCAAGGTGAATGGACAAAGAGTAAAGCATTACATTGGAGCTGTTGTGAAGAATACTAAAGAGGATTTGTTCCTCAAGCATCCATCTTGAGAAATCATGGATGGTCAGGCTAAAAGACCTAAAATCAAGTGCTGATTTGGAGGCAACCCCATAAGGGAAGTTGTTTAAAATTTTTAAAGAATTAAATTTAGTCTTAATTATTTAATTTTTCTTTCTATTATTTTTAATTGTGCATCTAATTTCCTTATTTCCTTTTATTCCATTATATTAATTTTTAGCAAGTAGAAGTAAAAAAAAAATGTTTGGGCAAATAGGCTGACAGGAATTACTGCAGCATCACGTACAGCATGGTAGTTAGAAGGCAGTTCTCAACCAACGGGGGAAATTTTCACAATTGCTAGGGCAACGATTTTTTGCCGTTGTACTTACAGCTTTGGATTTTTACTTTTGAAGGGACGGACATGCTTATGTCAACATATCAGACTTGGTGATAAGGATAATTCAGAAATCGTTGATTTTCCGTGACACATATATACTTTCTTTTCCTTTTTAAAGTGTTTTGAAAATTCAAAAATATATTTCCAAGATAACCATATTAATTACCTTCCTCTTTTTACTTTCCCTTCTAGCTATAAATTAGGGATTTACTTTAACTTTTTTCAATTTCACTACAACTCTTTCTTTCCCTAGTTGTAACTCTCAACAATCTTTACAATTCTTTTTCACATTGTACTTTTCTTTTTAGCGAAATAAAGCTTTGTTCAAACTACTATAGCAATGTCGAAAATTAAAACACATGTTGTTAGATTAAGGACCCTGCACGCTTCTATAGTTACAAAGCTGAGGAAAATTTTGACGACATTATCGAGCCTCGTTAGATATTGGAATGATGAACAACACATATAATGTTGTAGTACGAAGAGGATGGATGAAATTTTGTGCTTACACCCAAGACCCTGTTGTTCCTGTCGTTAAGGAGTTTTATGCCAACATGTTACAGTAGGAACAACATAACATCATTATGAGGAATTTGTGCAACCTCTGGGGTGAAATTTGAGGCCAAGGATCAAAGAGTGAAAAATGAAGGGGACATCACAGCCAAGACAATTAAAAGGATTGTTGTGGAATTTACCACTACAACAACCCTAGAACACCATATTGCAGCTAAAGCAGAGCAACCCACAGCGATTGAGGATATGCTGCAGGAGCTCAGTAACAACAAAAATGCATGTGTCCAAGCACAAAAAGAAGAAAATCGGAGGTTTTGGACATATTTAGTGCATCTGGAATACATAAGCATCAATTTGCCAAATATATGAAAAATAAGCATGCAGATTTTCCAGTTTCTGCTCTAGCATCAGAAAGTGAAGAAATAAAAAGTGAAGGAGAGTCTGAAGAAGAGCGGTGTTATTTTAACTCATTTGCTATTGGTGTCAATGCGCAAGTGTACACAACAAGTAATATAATGATGAGTATCCAAGATCGTCTCCGCAGAGATTGATGCTATCAAACTTGCTACAACAATTTCACAATGCAATATATATTCGAATGGAAAACAAGGCAACTAATGAACTAAAAGACTAAGTAAAAAAAAAAACACAATAATAAAAAATGCATTGAATAAAATTTGCATGTTCAACATGAAGGTAAAATCAATAGGAATATAGTAGTTGAGTGATTAAACTCTCTTGATGATGTTGACTATTTTATTCATGCTAAGTTCAGTTGCTACAGCACTGGGCAAAAACCATCTTTATCCTTAGCACTAGCATGTTGGATGTCTTTTATCTTTATGCAACCTAATAATGACCAGTTGCTATGTCAACATAAGATATAGCATTACATGTTTATGTTCTCTTTACCCTACAAGGTGAATCCCTATATCTAGTGCATCACTAATCTTAGATTAAGCGTGACCCTTTTTGGACTCAAGTTAAATTCAATCCAGGAAACTCAATCTAAGACCAAGTATTGCTCTAATATATTCCATTAAGATAGGCCCCTTTGCGACTCTTTCTTAACTTGCATCATTAAATGGATGGTTAACCGAAATAATGAATGTAAATAATTATTGTTAAAACAACATGCTATAGCAAACATGCATCAACACTTATATTCAGTCAATTAACCATCTAGATAGTTTAATACTCAACCACAAATAAATTTAGTTCTTAACTTTTGAAAGGAAATTAAACAACCAAGTTTCAGCTATCGAATACATCTTCATGATCAATGACTAACAAGTAAACAAGAAAAAGAATGAGAAAGAGCGAATTCGAATTGATTCTGCAAATTTCATCTACTGGTGCAGCCTTGAATTCTGCTCTAGAATTCTATTTCTTCGTTGTTTCTTTTCTGTTTAAATCATAATATTCTGAATATCTCACCCATATTTTTCTCTGTCAATGCTCTAAGATTGTTACAGTAATGGTTGCTACAGCATCTTTTTTGTTCCTAACTTGCTCCAATTCTTCTATAGCCATGCTTGTTTGTCCTCTTTATAAGTCCATTGGAATAACATCTTTTCTATAAAATTCAAGTTTCCATTTACCTACAGTTAAACATATGTTTTAGGCATACAATTATTCAAAAATCACACAAACTTTATTAAACTTAAACTAAAATGAATGTAATGCAAGCTATCATTAAAATGCATTAAAACACATCAATTACTCTCTAAGTAGTCTTAATTTAAGCCTAAAAATACCATGATAACTCTCATTTCATAGAGTGATCACCCCCCCAAACTTAAACCATTACTTGTCCTCAAGTAATGACAACGACACTAACACTACAATCACACAATCATGCAATAAGTAACCTAGCCCTGTCATCAAACTTGCAAGGATTCTTCAACCCTCAGATCACATTCTTAATCATGCAAAATTTTCCATACCAGTTCAAGTTCTAGACCTAGGCCTCATTTTGTCTAGAGTGTGTGTGCGCCACTTTGATCAAATTCTGAAGGTGCTATAACATTAAACAGACATTGCATGAAATTCAGAGGTAGAACACAAATATATTTACATCTAGGGGGACAAAAGTTACAATTCAACTCAAATTATGCTATATATTTACATCTGTCAAGAAACTCTCTTCAATATATCATTTATTTTTCATGTGAATGTCAATCGCTTGTAATAATGATACCCAATTACTTTACCAATGCACAAATTAGAGTTTCTGCAGCAATGTTTACAAAATAATCATATCTATAGACATCTTTTAGATCAAGACTAAACATGGGGCTCATGAATAGACCTGGCTATTTCAATACCTTAGATAGAGGACTTTCTCCATAAGGATTTTTTATTTTTATTTTTTGATGCTATAGCAATGCTCATAGCTCTTATTGCTTTTGGACTCAAGTCTGCATATGGAGTACATACTTAGCCCTAGTTACTCAAAAACTTTAAGCCATTGGAGTAGCAATTATTTAACAACAAGCACATATTAAAAATATTTTCCCCCCAAACTTGAGATTTTTTGGCCCTTTTTTGTGTTCTATTTTTTTGCTACTGCATTCTAATAGGACTTACTCAAAGCTTATGTGTAATGACAAAATTTAGCCTTTGTCCATGAACTGTTCTACTTGGCACTTTAAAATTAACATTCAAGTTATCCTCATTGGTTTTTTATTAGATCCACTCACAATTAGATAACAAAGCTACATACCACACAAAACATACAATGCAAACATACACTTTAAACACAATAATATAAGTTAGCACAACTCTCCCCAAACTTAAGAGGTGTTGTGTCCTCACATGCACGCCAAAAACAATCAAACTACACATGCAGATGGTGGTAAAAAGCATTAAAACTAAAAGAAAAGTTTTGGAAAGGAAAGAACGTAAATTGAGCTAGTAAGGGGGACTCCCTTGGCGTGGCTTATTTTGCTGCAGCACAGATTCACGTATTTTTCATAGCGCTCCTCAAATGGTCTTTAAGGAAAGCTTGGGGTGTGGCTACGGACTTTTGTTTCTTCAGGCGGGGTGTTGGACTGGTTGAGGAGTACCAGCAGTGGCGGGAGGTGTAGGTTGAGTGGATCTTGTGCGTTTGTGCTTTGGTTCTTCTGGTGTTGTACCACCTCCAGAGGTGGCCCCTCTGCGTTTACTGGTTGTGTTGGTGGTGGTTGAAAAAGATTTAGCTGGAGGTTAGAGAGATGTAGCTGAGGCAGATTTTACTGCAGCAACATCCTCAGCAGTTATTTTAGCAATAATGTCCAAAAGGCACTTCTTTGCTACAGGTGTCTGAGTAACCCTTTCAGTAGTTGCTCTAAATCTGCATCGATATCTATTGAAATGTCCTCGGAGTCATCTTCACTTTCAACTTTTTCTTTGGCCTTACGAGATTGGACTGGGACTGGTGCTTCCTCTTCGACCTCACATCATCATCATCTCCAATGGTGTGTTTTCCTCTTTTCCTGGGGGGTGGGATCTTTGATGGCTCAACTTTTTCATCCCCGAATCCCCCTCTTCCTCCTTTTTTGTGGAGCTGTGAGCTTCTAACTCAAGATCCTCTGCTTCTGTTAGCACTGGCTGGTCTTTCTGTTCTCACTTAGCTTCACTATGTGGTTCTGTTACAGTTTCCTCGCTCCTTGCTACTAGGTCTCCAAAGTTGAATTGCTGCAACAGAGAGTCTGGAAAATCCAGGTGTTGGTCTTTTATGAACACAACAAACTGATGCAAATGGTTCTCTAAATGTATCAACTATGCCCAGAATATGTTATTCTCTCTTTGTTGTGCAGTAACACACTAGGTAATGCTGTCACTCAATTCTTGCAGTCTTCTCTCTACCCCAATAGCTCTTGATGTACTTGTTACAACAACTAGTTATGGTTGTGTTACAGCAGTGTCTCCAGCAATTCTCTCAACTGTTTGAGCATTCACAACTCCTGCATTCTTAATTTGCTCATCTCGAATAGTGGATTGTACCCTAGATACTAGACATAGGCTAGTAATAAGAGATGAAAACAAGAGGGCTGCTGTTTTTATGTTGTTTCATGGCACATTCTCCAATTTGCCTTTCAATAATGGCTCTCACATCAATTGGTAACCTCCAAACAATGACATATAAAAGCACCAATCATTCTTGTGATACAGTGGCGGTGTGTGTAGTGGGCATCAATCTAGATTTTAAAATTTTGAGCCACACTTTAGCAATAGGTTTAAGGTCGATTCTATTAATCACTCAACCTTCCTCATTAGCCCATGATGTCCCTTCTACAGTAAAGGTTTTTAATACTTGATTCAATGTTTTATTGGTCATGTTTGTAATAAGCTTAGAATATTCACAGTCCACGTTAGAGGGCAAGTTGTAAAAAGCATTAACAACTCGTGGGTCTAAAGGGACGAGGGACGAGGGAGTTTCTTACCAAAATTATTTTTTGATTATGTCCCAACAGGTTGGCATAGAATTCCTTTACTATTGGTAGCACATGATGAGAGCTCAATGAACGTTGTGTGCTTTTTTATTTTGCTTGCTAAAGAGCTTGAAAATGAATTGGATTTGAATTTATATAGTTTGAGCTAAAAAACTAGCCATTATGCACATTTTTGTGATAACTGGCTTACCGTTTATGGAATTCGGTTTGCCGCTTGTATGTTATCGTTAAGGCAAAAATTTGAATTTTAAAACATCCGGCATGCCGCTTACGATATCCGGATAGCCGTTTATGCTCTAAAAGCTTACTGCCCAAAATTCGGATAGCCGCTTATCATATCCGGTTAACTGCTTGCTACAGTAACTGCTACAGTAAACTATTTTCTGAACTTACTGTTTAACCCCAAAACTTTATAAAACTGTATTATGGCCCAAAACGTTATGAAAGTTTTCAAATAGGTCCAATTCTAGAATTCCTAAATAATGTTTTGTCAATCCCAAAACTTTCTGAAATTATGATATCACCCAAACTATGTGAAATTATAGAATGACCTAAAATATTTAAATATTTTCAAATAGGTCCAAATATGAAATTTTAAAACAATATCAAAAATTATAAAATACTTTCATTTTAGTCTAAAACACTTTAATTCCATAAAATTATTTTCTTATTATAAAAGCACAATTCTTAAATCTTTCTTTAACTAACACATGTGGTTTGTTATCATCAAAATTAATATTTATAATCATATAGGCTAACAATCTCCCCCTTTTTGATGATGACAAAACACATTATAAAAATTTAATTTAGTTATGAAAAGCTGTTGAAGAGTAACTTCTTCAGAGGTAGAAGGCTGTGGAGGTGATGAAGCGGATGCAGAAGCACCAGGAGCTGAAGTAATCACGGGAGGATCTTGGTGTCTATGTTGGCCCCGAAATGAGAGTGAGAAAATAGGAAGCTGATCAACAAGAACCACAGCGTTGAGTGGCCGATCATCACTCGGAGCAAGAAAAATAAACTTGTTTTTCAGTGAATTTTACCCTAGTGCCATTACTCCACTCAAAACCTAAGCCAAATACAACATCATCCCTTATACCCTTAGACGGTCTACACGATGGTTCTTGAAGCATTACATCAAAATATTTAAGGATTCGGGTAATGAAGTGACCATATGGAAGGGAGCAGGTAATCAAGGCAAGTATGGTCAAGATGGTTCAGATGATGGTATATCCCAAGTTAACCAGACGATGTCTAAGAATACAATCAATCAAAGCAACGTCCATGTGGGAAACCTCATCCAAATGCCCTGATTTAGGAAGAACAATGGACTGAATAAAGCGAAGAAAAATGAAAGTTTGAAGACAAAGACACTGAATACGGAAATGAATGGTGCAGTCTTCAACAGAAAGATCATTACGCCGACAATTATTACGAATGGCGTCAACATGAACATAACTATCAAGTTTGGGAGATTTCCTAGGTGAAAAAATTTATAGGCCAAAATCGGATAATCCTAGGATAGAGTTTAACAAGGAAACATCAATATCAATCATAACTCCTCTAACATTGGTGATTACTCGAGTCTTGTTCTCCGCGGAAACATTCACATTCGAGTAAAACACTTTCACCAAGTGGGGATAAACATTCTCCTCAATCATAAGTGCATCAATCTAACCAACATCTCCCAACAATTGAAATAAGTTTTTATGGCTAATATTGAGAGTATTAATCCAATCCGGTAAAACATAAAACGTATTGAGTACCTCACGAGTCCTGAAGCTTTGGTGAAACCATTTGGCTAAATGTTTGTTGTTCTGAAAGTGTGAAGACTCAAAATTGGATTGATTGGAGATGCCCCCTACTTGCCGTGACCGGTTGGTTTGTTGAACCAGTTCTTTACCTTTTCTTCGAACTGACCGTGGGCTTGACATGGTGATTTTGATTGATTTCAAGTTAAAATGAGCAATGAGAAGGAAGATAACGAGGATTGAAAGAAAGTTTGGGAGGTAATTTGGATAAAAAACGGCTTAAGAGGAAGAAATTTAGAGAGAGAATAATTCAGTTAAACCTTAGATTTGATTTCGGATCTAGTGAGTTTGAGGTTGAAAATGGATTTGAAAGATGTTTTTAAGCATAAGAACGGATGGGAAACAAGTTTAATGGTTCGATTTGCATAAACAATGAGTAGAAATGATGAATTTTGGAGTGAAAAAGAGAGAGAAAGAAACGACTTTAGAGAGAGAAAGATTATCCGGCTGACCAAAAGATAGAAGAGGAAGAATTGTTCTAAAAAACCGCAAATCCCGCTAACCGGATTTCACTAACCGGTTAGCCGGTTAGTGGACATAATGAGTAAAGCCATAACCGACTTACCGGGTTTGCTAACCGGCTGTCCAGTTTGATTCTAGAATGTGTCCACACCATAACTGGCTTGTCGGTTTGAAGAACTGGCTGTCCGGTTTTGAGGCAGAGAATGAACTTTGCAAATCTGGTTTTTCGGATTTCATAACTGGATGGCCGATTTTCGTCCAGTAAGCTCGAAAACGCATTCAGCTTTCCGATTTTTCTAACTGGTTGACCGGTTTTCTTTCTGAAATTTTGTAAAGAAAATTCGGCTTACCAGTTTGGTAAATCTGGTTATCCGAAAGTTGACCCGAGAGCAACCAAAGTTAATCCGGCTTACCGGTTTGCTAAATCCAGTTATCCGAAATTTGTCCCGAGAGCAATTAATAAGAAAAATGGTTAGCCGGTTGAGAGAAAGCGGAATACCAGTTTAGACTTGAATTTTTTTTTTTTGCCTCTAATTGAATTTTGGCAAGCTCTTATACTTGTATTATACACACCGATTTGTTTTTGGCTTAAAAATTGATCAATTTTAAATCATTTTGTGATTTAAAACTTTCAATAAGCCATTTAAAAAGAAATGAAACACAAATGCATACAAGAACAAACATATCAACTTAATCATCAGATCATAATTCAAGATGCAACATTCATCATTCCAAGCTCATGTCTTATCTTTATAAAATGCTCTTCACTAAGAGGTTTTGTAAAGATATCCGCAAGTTAATTTTCAGTAGAAACAAATTTAATTACAACATCTCCTTTTTTAACATTATCTCTAAGGAAGTGATGCCTAATTTTTATATGCTTAGTCCTAGAATGTTGAATAAGATTCTTGGATAGATTAATAGCACTAGTATTGTCACACAAGATAGGTTTTTGATCAAGATTAATACCATAGTCTCTAAGGGTTTGTTTCATCCAAAGAATTTGTGCACAATAACTTCTTGTGGCAATGTATTCCGCCTCAGTGGTTGAAAGTGCAACCGAGTTTTGTTTCTTACTAAAATAAGAGACAAGTGGATGACCTAAGAAATGACATGTTCCACTAGTACTTTTTCTATCAACCTTATATCCGAAAAAATCAGCATCCGAATAACAAGTTAAGTCAATATGAGTTCCCCTAGGATACCAAAGGCCAAGATTAATGGTGCCAATCAAATATTGAAAAATTCGTTTGACAGCAAGCATGTGTGACTCTTTAGGACAAGATTGAAATCTAGCACACAAGCATACACTAAACATTATATCAGGTCTACTAGCAGTCAAATAGAGTAAGGATCCGATCATACCTCGATAAGTCTTGATGTCAACTTCCTTACCTTTCTCATCTTTGTCCAGCTTGATGGTAGTACTCATTGGAGTGCTTTTTGCCGTTCTATTATCATAGCCGAATCTTTTGAGTAGATCTTTCACGTACTTGGCTTGATTTATGAAAATTTCTTCCTCGTTTTGTTTGATTTGGAGTCCAAGGAAGTACTTCAACTCTCCCATCATACTCATCTCAAATTCTTTGCTCATACAAGATGAAAATTCTTTACACAACAATTCATTAGTAGAACCAAAGATAATGTCATCAACATAGATTTGTACTACAAGTATATCTTGGTTCTTATACTTAACAAAGAGACTAGTATCCGATTTTCCCATTGAAAAACCATTATCTAATAGAAAATTCTTAAGCCTATCATACCATACTCTAGGTGCTTGTTTTAGTCCATATAATGCCTTAGACAACTTATACACATGATTTGGAAATTTTTTATTTTCAAAACTAGGAGGTTGTTTTACATAGACTTCCTCCATAATGAAACCATTTAAGAAAGCACTTTTGACATCCATTTGATATAAAATAAAATCTTTATGATATGCAAAAGCTAAGAGCATTCTAATGGATTCTAGTCTAGCTACAGGTGCAAATGTTTCATCAAAATCAATTACTTCTTCTTGGTTGTAACTTTGAGCCACTAATCTAACTTTATTTTTTACAACCACACCGGATTTATCCATTTTGTTTCTAAATACCCATTTAGTGCCTATAATGGATTGATGATCCGGATTAGGAACTAATTCCCACACATTATTTCTCTTAAATTGATTCAACTCTTCTTGCATTGCCATAATCCAAGATTCATCATTTTCTGCATCCGCAAAAGATTTTGGTTGAATTTGAGAAATAAATGCAGCATGCTCACATGTGTTCCTAAGAGATGATCTAGTTGTAACACCTCGTGAGGGATCTCCTAAAATTACATCCTTATGGTGAGAAGAAACATACCTCCACTCCTTAAGGAGTGTTTGAGAAGTACCTTCATTTTGCTCTGCATTCATTTCTTCATGATGTTCCTTTTGACTTCCATGTGGTGTATTTTTTTTGTTGTCATTTGATGCTTCTTCTTGTTGTTCTTCTTCTGCATTATCATCAACAACGACTTTCTCCGTAGAGGAGGGGTTAGACTCATCAAATGCAACATGCATAGATTCTTCCACAACCAAAGTTCTTTTATTATAAACTTTATAAGTTTTGCTTGAGTTTGAATAACCAAGAAAAATACCCACATAAGATTTTGGATCAAATTT
>NW_006262201.1:5675309-5764383 GCF_000493195.1 Citrus x clementina
ATAGCCAATGTTGGGTTTTCTATCTTTCCAAAGCTCATATGGAGTTTTATTAAGATTAGCTCTAATCAACACATGATTCAAAATATAACAAGCGATGTTGACGGCTTCGGCCCAAAACTACTTAGGCAAAGAATTTTCATTCAATATGGTCCTAGTCATTTCTTGAATAGACCTATTCTTTCTCTCTACAACTCTATTTTGTTGAGAAGTCCTATGTGATGAAAATTGATGCTCAATGCCAAAATCATTACAAAAGTTCTCAAATGCATAATTTTCAAATTCTCCACCATGATCACTCCTAATACAAGAAATACTACACCCCTTTTCATTTTGAACCTTTCTGCAGAAAACTTTAAATGCATCAAAGGCACCATCCTTATTAGCTAAAAATAATACCCATGTGTATCTAGAATAATCATCCACAATTACAAAAGCATAATATTTTTCATTTAAACTAGCATATCTAGAAGGTCTAAACAAGTCTATGTGAAGTAGTTGAAGTGGTTTTGAAGTAGAAATATTTTTCTTACTTTTGAAAGAAGTTTTGATTTTTTTTCCAAATTGGCAAGCTTCACAAATTCTATCTTTTTGAAAACTGATTTTTGGAAGACCTTTAACCAAATTATTTTTCACGATTTTTGAAATTAAATCCATGCTTGCGTGACCTAATCTTCTATGCCACAACCAACCATCATCATGAAATGCGGAGAAACATTTATCATTTGTAGAAGCACAATCTATATTAATGGTATAGACACTAACACATCTATTTCCTACAAACAAAATCTTGCCATCACATGCATTCTCAATAACACATTTTGATTCATCAAAGATAACTTTATATCCTTTATCACATAATTGACTAATGCTAAGCAAGTTGTGTTTTAAGTTTTCAACCAAACACACATTTTCAATGAGAGTAGAGGATATATTACCGACATTGCCAATGCCAATGCCAACGATTTTTCCTTTGGAATGATCTCCAAATGATACATCTCCACCATTTTCGATCTTGGTAAAACGTGAAAACCAAGAATAATTTCATGTCATGTGTCTTGACCAACCACTGTCCAAGTACCACTTATTATTCTTCTTCTTCAAGCCCTGCAAAGAAAATCTCAAGTTTTAGGTACACAAACCTTTTTGGGTCCTTGAGAGTTAGCAATAGTTCCTTTCGGATCCCAAACATATTTCACACCATAATATGCATTTCGCTTAACCGGACATCTATTTTTCATATGACCATCTTGATTACAATAATGACATACAATTTGATTGTTAATAGATGTATTCTTCACAAAATAAGTTTTGTAATATTTTTGTTTTAAATTTGGCTTATAACCAATGCCTCCTTTGTCAAATACACATTTTTGTGAGTTTAGCAAGTTATCCAACATCTTTTGCCCATTTGTGAATTTTAGCACAATCTCATTTAGTTCATTGCTCTTCTTTCTAAGCATTTCATTTTCATTTTTCAAGTCATTCACGTGTGACCCTAAGTGCTCATATGAAGTGTTAGAATTCTCAAATAATGCAACTCTATCATGCAATGTTTTATTCTCTAATTATAGGCATGTAATCTTTGCACTAAATGATTCATTTTCATTTTTAAGCTCTATCATTTTCTTTTTAAGACATATATTCTTTTTACCAATCTTTATCAATTCATAATGCAAATCCTTAAAGGCATCATGCAATTCATCATATGTAGGAAAAACACTTACCTCATCAAGTTCATCACATGATTCTTCCCCAAAGGCCATGAGAGCTAAATTTGTCATTTCTTGTTGCTCTTCATCATCACTTGTTTCCTCATCACTATCATCCCACGTGGCCACCATAGCTTTCTTCTTGAGTTTGTTGAGGAGAGGACATTCCGATCGTATGTGTCTGGGCTTCTTGCATTCATAGCAAGTGATTGGCTCTTTCTTCTCCTTTTTATTCTTGTAGCCTCTGAACTTTCTCTACTCATTATTCTTCTTGTAAAATTTTCTGAATCTTCTAGCCAACATTGCCAACTCATCATCATCCATCTCGCTTTCCTCATCACTCTCACGTTTTGAGGCCTAGAGAGCAATGCTTTTCTTCTTTTCCGCATGCCTTTTTTCTGCTGTCAAATCTTCTTCATATGAAATGAGAGAACCAATTAAATCATCAATAGGTAAGACATTTAGATTTTTGGCTTCCTCAATGGCAGTCCTTTTTTGTCTCCATTCCTTAGGCAACGACCCGAATGATTTTCTTAACTTTCTCGCTCTTAGAAAAAGTTTTTCCTAGGGCTCCTAGAGTGTTCACTATATCCGTAAATCTAGTATACATAGAATATACACTCTCATTTTGTTCAATTTGGAACAATTCATATTGTCGAGTGTACCTACTTATTTTAGATTCTTTCACTTGATTCGTGCCTTCATAAACAACTTCAAGTGTGTGCCAAATTTCATTAGCACTTTCACAACTAGACACTCTATGAAACTCTTTCTTATCTAGTGCACAAAACAATGCATTCATAGCTTTGGAATTTAGAGAAGCTTTTCTTTTTTCCAATTCATTCCATTCCCCTAAAGTTTTTGGAATATCTTCCTCAACTTCATTTTTAGTCAAAGGCATGAAAGGACCATCATTAACGATTTCCTAAATTTCGTAATCTAAAGCTTGCAAGAAAATTCTCATCACAGTTTTTCAATATGGGTGATCGTTTCCATCAAAATAAGGTGGTCTAGTGGTGGACTGTCCTTCCTTAAATGTGGAATCATTTTTGAGTTGCCATTGATCTTTATCTCTAAACGGTTAAGTCTAAACAAGAGCATCAAGCTCTGATACCAAATGAAATACATGTGTGCAACCCAAGAGGGGGGTGAATTGGTATTTTAAAAATTATCCTAACAATCCAATCTAATGCCTTAATAAATTCAAAAGCAATAAGCTTAATAAAACCACAATAACAAATGAGTAAGAGATAAGAGAAACAAACACATGAATTTTTATGTGGTTCGGCAATCCCCGCTTACATCCACGCCTCTAAGCGATCCAAGCTTGAGGATTTTACTATCCAAGCCTTCCAAGGCTTCAAATGTTTACAATTGACTTCAATGTGTCAATGAACATTTACAACAAAGAGATTATCTCCCAATCTCTTCACTCAAGTGTCTCACACACTCAAATACTCACAATTAAGATGAGGAATTGAAGATTACAATAAAAACTCTTTTAAAGAGTAGATATACAAATTGAAGAACAAAACATGATTCAAAGTTTTATGATTTGCGAAATGAGAGCTCAATGAACGTTGTGTGCTTTTTGATTTTGCTTGCTAGAGAGCTTGAAAATGAATTGGATTTGAGTTTATATAGTTTGAGCTCAAAAACTAGCCGTTATGCACATTTTGGTGATAACTGGCTTACCGTTTATAGAATCCGGTTTGCCGCTTGTATGTTACCGTTAAGGCAAAAATTTGAGTTTTAGAACATCCGGCATGCCGCTTACGATATCCGGATAGCCGTTTATGCTCCAGAAGCTTACTGCCTAAACTCTAGATAGCCGCTTATCATATCCGGTTAACTGCTTGCTACAGTAACTGCTACAGTAAAATATTTTCTGAAATTATTGTTTAACCCTAAAACTTTATAAAACTGTATTATGGACCAAAACATTATGAAAGTTTTCAAATAGGTCCAATTCTAGAATTCCTAAATAATGTTTTATCAATCCCAAAATTTTCTAAAATTATGATATCACCCAAACTATGTGAAATTATAAAATGACCTAAAATATTTAAATATTTTCAAATAGGTCTAAATCTGAAATTTTAAAACAATATCAAAGATTATAAAATACTTTTATTTTAGTCCAAAACACTTTAATTCCATAAAATCATTTTCTTTTAATAAAAACATAATTCATAAATCTTTGTTTAACTAACACATGTGGTTTGTTATCATCAAAATCAATATTTATAGCCATATAGGCTAACAGTCTCTCCAAAAACTAAGAAATCATCCATAAAAACTTCCAATGTCTACTCAACTATATCTGAAAAGATGGACATTATACACCTCTGGAAGGTTGCTAGAGTATTGCATAAACCAAATAGCATTCTTCTGAAAGCAAAATTTCCATGAGGGCAGGTGAGTGTGGTCTTCTCCTGGTTCTCTGGTGCTATAGCAATCTGGTTTTAGCCTAAATACCCATCTAGGAAGCAGTAATATTGTTTTCCAACAAGTCTGTCCAATATCTATTCTATAAATGGTAGTGGGAAGTGATATTTCCTAGTGGCTTTGTTAAGTTTCCTATAGTCCATACGAACTATCTATCTAGTTGCCGTTCTTGTAAGAATAAGTTCATTCTTCTCATTTGCTACAACAGTTACTCTTACCTTTCTTCGGAACACATTATACTGGGCTCACCCAAGAACCGTTAGATATCGGGTATATGATCCCAGCATTCAACCATTTGATGATCTCCTTTTTCACAACTTCCTTCATACTAGGGTTTAGTCTTCTTTATTGGTCTACTGAATTATTGTAATAGTTATCTAGCGGAATTTTGTGCATGCATATGGATGGGCTGATTCCCATAACATCTATCATAGTCCATCCAGTTGATCTGCATTGAGAGAAGATGAAATGATTACAAAAAGTGTATTATTTTTACCAAGATAAACATATTTCAAGTGTAAATGTAGAAGATTTAATTCTATACTAAAAGGTGATTCAATAGATGGAACTGTTGGTTTTACTTCCCTATTTGAAAGATCTAGATATTTAAAGTGTCTATTATGTCTTACAAATTGCTTTTCTCCTAACCATGCTATCTGGTTTGGTGTAACATCCTCTTTTTTAAGTTCTTCAAAAGTGGCAACTTTGATGTCTTCATTGCTGCAGCAACTGTCTATTCTTTTTGTCACAACAAAGTCCACAACACTTATAAAATTACAGTCTTCAACCTCATCTAGACTCTTCATAGCTTCCAGCACATTAAAGGTTACTTGTTGGTCATTCACCCTCTTGGTTAACTCTCCTTTCTGCAAATCAATTAGGTCAGGGTCTTTTCTGTTGTTAGGAAAGGTCTACAAAGTATAATTAGTACTTCCTTGTCTGCCTGAAAGTCTAGTACAAAAAAATCCATTGGAAAAATGAATTTATCTATCTTTACCAACACATCTTCAATCTTTCTCTCAAGATATGCATGAGATCTGTCAGCAAGTTGTAAAGTTACTGTTGTTGGTCTGCAGTCACCAACTCCTAATTGTTTAAATACAGATAAGCACATTAGATTGATGCTTGCTCTCAAGTCACAAAGTGCTCTAACATTGTATCTAGTTCCAATAGAATATAGAATTGTAAAGCTTCCTTGATCTTTCAACTTTTGAAGAATCTTATTCTGAAGTATATGTCTGCATTCTTGTGTTAGAGCAATAGTTTCAAAATACCCTTATGTGTTGCTGGGTAAACTCCCTTGAAGTTTGTTACTTAATGCTGTGGCAAGCTGTCCAATTTGATTTTCCAAATTTTTCAATGATACAACTTGACTTTGGACAACTACTTTATTCTTCACAATGTACTCCTTAATTAGTGTCTCCAGAGAACTAAATTGATCATTGCTGGTGTTATTTTCCCCTTGATTTTGCTTATGAAAACCAGGTGGTAGAGTAGGTATGTTCTATCTGTCGGGTGCTGTAGAATGCTAGTTCTAGCTGCTCCATGAAAAATTTAGATGCTGCTTCCATCTAGGGTTGTAGGTATTAAAGTTGCCCACATAATTGATTGATGCTGGATTCCCTGGGCAATTATCAAATAAATGCCCCTCTCCATAATACACGCGAGAAACCTCAGTAACTTGATTGACTGTTGGTGGAGTAGTAGTCATAGCTTTCACCATATTGGTCAATGATGTTACTTGGGCTGATAATGCTGTAAATCCATCCACATTATGTATTCCTGCTACTCCTCTTGCTGCAGTTTGTCTAGTCGATGGCAACTGATAGTTGTTATTAGTAATCCTCTCCAAAATTTCATATGCTTCATTGTAAGATTTAGATAATGAAGCCCCATTTGCTCAAGTATCGACCATCAATCTAGTACTGGGGTTTAACCTATTATAGAAGTTTTTTAACTTTACGTAGCAAGGAATGCCATAATGAGTACAGCTCCTGAGCAACTCCTTAAATCTTTCCCAAGCCTTATACAAGCTTTCATCTTCTAATTGGTGACAAGAAGTGATCTCATTCTGCAACTTTGCATTCTTGGTTGGTGGGAAGTACTTCATCAGAAACTTATCTACAAAGTCATTCCATGTTGTGATGAAGTCTAGTAGTAAAGTGTTCAACCATGCTCTTGCTCGATCTCTTAGGGAGTAAGGAAAGAGTATCAGTCTCATGCATCTTGTAATGCTCCAGCAATTTTAAAAGCTTCACTCACCTCCAAAAATAATTTAAGTTGAGATTAGGGTCTTCTAATGGCAATCCATTAAATTGCTCCACTGTTTGCAACATTTAAAACATCATTAGTTTGAGTTCAAAGTTGGCATCTTCCACCTTAGGTCTAACTATTCCAGGATGTATAACTCGAGGGGCCAATACAGCATAATCTCTAATGGCTCTGTCTCTATTATCTGCCATGTAGATAATATTATTATTCCATGGTGGTCTCTGATTGATTTGCCCATTTTGACCTTCTTGTACATTGACAGGTTGTATTGGTCTGTGAGGGTCTAAGTTTCCTAAGATTTACAAGTCATCCATTGCTACAACAACTTTTGAATTTCTTTGCTCTCTTCTCAATCTCCTTGCAATTCTTTCAATCTCTGGATCAAATTAAAATTCAACAAGTTTGTATTTGCGCATCCAAGAGTGATCTGTTAACAAAGTAAACAAATCAGAATAAAATCAAAGATTGGCTCTGTTAAAATTAATTTCACAACTAAAAAATAAACAATCAATCCCCAGAAACGGAGCCAAAAACTTGCTATAGCACCAATAGCAACATGCTATAGCAAACATGTAGCAATACCTATATTTAGTCAATTAATCATCAAGATAGTTTAACACTCAACCACAAATAAATTTAGTTCATAATTTGTGAAAGGAAAGTAAACAACCAAGTTCTAGCCATCAAATACATCTTCATGATCAATGAATAACAAGCAAACAAGAAAAGAATGAGAAAGAGTGAATTCCAATTGATTTTGCAAATTTCTTTTATTGGTGCAACCTTGAATTATGCTTGGGAATTCTATTCCTTCGTTGTTTCTTTTCTGTTTTGATCTTGATTGACAACCTCCTTTTTCCTTTGCATGATTCCCCTTTTATAATCGCAAATTAGGGTAATTGGAAAGTTTAGGGCGCGCATCTTCCAGATTAAGAAATTGCAGATCGCAATATTATAAATATCTCACCCAGATTTTTCTCTGTCAATGCTTTAGGTTTGCTATAACAATGGCGCCAACATCTTTTCTGTTCCGTACTTGCTCCAATTCTTCAATAGCCATGCTCGTTTGTCCTTTTTATAAGTCTATTGTAGCAACATCTTTTGCATAAAATTCAAGTTTCTATTTACCTATAGTTAAACATGTGTTTTAGGCATAAATTATTCAAAAATCACACTAACTTTATTAAACTTAAACTAAAATGAATGTAATGCAAACTATCATTAAAATAAACTAAAACATATTAATTACTCTCTAAGTAATCTTGATTTAAGCCTAAAAATGTCATGATAACTCTCATTTTATAGAGTTATCAAGCAGCAAAAGGAGCAAAGGAAGGCTGAAGAGGCTAAAGTAGAAGAAGAAGAAAATGTGAAGAAGAGGAAAAAGAAGCGGAAAAGGAAGAGAAACAACTCGTTCAGACTTCGAAAGGCAAAAGTAAAGAGAATATTTTGATTGAGGAGGAAAATATTGAGTCAGAGTGGGAAGAGGATGTTGATGTAGCGATTGAAAAGGCCATCAGGAGGCCCACAAGGACAAGAGAAGTAAAGAGGAGTATAAGGGAAATCATTGCAAGCATCATTGCAGAACAATCAACAACAAGAACTCCCACTCGTGGTGACGAAGAGAAATCAAGCTAAACGTCGTGATTATCCAAAGGTTGATCAGCGGCGAAAATGGCCAATATGGGGCTTGGAATTAGTCGGAAAATGAAGAGAGGTTCTCGGAGAACCAAATTTAGGTGGTGGCATTGACGAAAACCGGCCAAATCAGGCCAAAATGAGAGGCAGTTGACATTATTTTTGAAGCTCGATTCGCAGTCTTTCGGTTGTTTTACGGCAGCGTTGACGCCAGATAAACAATCGGCGTATCGCAAGCTTCCGATCAGTACCTCCCTTGGCTGGTGAAGTAAACAGAATCATGAGATCCGTCGAGGTCGGATTGTTGTTGTTTGGGTCAGGTCGGGTTGTTGGTGTATTAGCAGGACAATGGCTGAGGCTAAGTTATACATAATGTAACATACATTACAAAAAATTACATCTAATAATTTAATATAGTTTAACAATTAAACAATACTTGAATATTTTGGATATTAATCTCATGTTGCCATATACTACATTATATCAAACATTTGCATGATCTTTAATTTGAATTCAGAAAATTACTTATTCTAAGATATTTAAATTTTATCGATTGTTGGTTTTCACTAAATATCACTTATTTTAAGATGTTTCATCGAAATCCATTATCAGGAATTCTGACTTTTGTAGGCTTATTTAAGTTTAAATACCTAATTAAATATACTCTATGCAATTAATTGACTTCCTGTTTATGTTTTAAATTTTTTGCATTATTGTTTATTTTTCAAGAAAGTGTGTGAGGCTTTCTTCTTGTTCAAAAAAGATTTTCGCATGTGCATAATATTCTTGAGGGTTTTCTTACGTTGCCTACGCATACTACATAAACATTGTTTTTAAGGTGTGCTTAAGTTCTGGTTTTCCTTTGATCTTGAATACTCAAAGAGTAATTCAAAAAAAAAAAGGAATTCAGGTTAGTCACTCACCAAATATTCTAAACAAAGAATTTCTTTAAGGACACAGGATTTCATCATTGGCTTTTCCTTAGCCGTTAAACGCCTTGTCTGAGATTTTGATATCATAATCTTAAATCCATTAACAAC
Organism: Citrus x clementina; assembly: GCF_000493195.1. NCBI lineage: Eukaryota > Viridiplantae > Streptophyta > Magnoliopsida > Sapindales > Rutaceae > Citrus > Citrus x clementina. Next base: position 5,684,416 of record NW_006262201.1, read on the forward strand.
AAAAGGCTTAATAAGAATAGAAGAGTCTCTGTGAATTTCCTATATAATAATGGGGTCAACAACTTCTTTTGAAGGAGTATATATATATATGAGATTCTTGGATAGTCTCTCTCAAATAGTTAACTTAAAAAATAGACGGATATGGTTTAACTAAGGTAGAGTTCCTAATGGAATTTTGTAATTTAGCTCCAAAGACAAGTACGGATAGGGTTCGACTAGGTAATGGATCAGGTATAGCTTTAGTAGGAGGTTTTAAGTATGATTAAGATCTTCACCTGATGTGAGCTAGCTCTCTGGAGCTTTTAAAGATCTTGTGCCACCTTAAGATCTTAAACTTTCTATATCTATATACTAATGGAATGTCAGGTAAATCAACAAGTTCACATGGTCATTCATCAACATGCCTGGTGCATATATGAATCTATGGAGTTTCTTCTTCAAATAAAGTCTATTTTCAAGGCTTTTGGTCATGTACTTATCCTCCAGTATCTTTCATAGTGTCTTTACTGATGTCTCTTTTATGACAAAATATTTATGATCTTTAGCCAAATACAAGTGAATGGTACCACATGCCTATCTATTGATCTTTATCCACTCCTTATTATCCATCTTGTTAAGCTTTTCTTCAAGAGCGAGCTCCAACTCTTGCTAACATAAGATCTCTAACACCTCACATTGCTATATACCAAAGTTATTAGTATCGTCAAATTTCTCTACTTCAAACTTTGCATTAGTCATGATAGTCTTTACTTATGAAAACGATGACAATGTCACCTCTACCCTCCCTTTTCTAACCACTTAACCTAAATGACTAGTATCTACGTGTCTATTTATACAGATAATGTACTAAGAAAGTTCCAAGGAAAGACTGCACGGGTCACAACGGTCCCACTTAAAATTAGACTCCTTAGGCAATTTTAGCTTTGTTGACAGAACTTTCCTGGACATGCATTTATCCACACAACCACGTGATAATGATCACGACTTCTGGAGAAATATAAATATAGTGAAAAACATATGCAAAAAGACAAAATAATTTACATGGTTCAGCTTATAGCCTATGTCCACGGGTAAAAACTGAAAGATAATTTTATTAACAAATGGCAGTTACAAGATCAGGAACTACTCTTAAAATGATCCTATACACCCATATGGATCCCCTTTATACTCAAGGAAATGCTCTTTCAACACTCTTGAATATGCTCTTAACTCTCACAATTTGGGATGCTTTACTCTCTCAAAATGAAGATCTATTTATAGTGAATGAGTGACCTCGAACATTAAGAATTGCAGTCCAAAATCTAGTGCAATAGCCACCATTTCCATTTACGAATATTGACAAATAAAGCATGAATTACTGACCATTCATAATGGTGAAAGATTATGTGAGAATTTGCTGCCAAATTTCATTTGCATGCAGTAAAGTCATGCACACTTTGTCAAAAACTTACGCCTGTAATTTGCTGCCATCTTCAATTTTCAACAACACACCGTATAGCATTAATTGAATAAACAAATTTGTTAAACAATTTTACTATTTCACTTTCACGCTTTAATAATTACCCTTATTCAAGTCAATATTTCAACAAAGGGTTGTGGTTGATTTTAAAATAAAAAAAATTAGTTAAATAAATAAAAATAGAGGTTGTAATTTTTTGAAAAAGTTCACAAAATAGCCTCCTACCTCCTTTTATTAGCTACGCCAAAATAAAGAAAATTATCAAATAAGTGGATCTTAAAAAATTTACAAAACATTCTTTCTTTCTTTTTTTTTTTTCAAAATAGGCTCCATATTTATGTATTTTAGAGTTTAGAGTTTCACAACATTTATTTACCAGTACTGATATTTGAACATTAAGAATACGCCACTAAAACAAAAGTGAGGTTATTGTTTGTGATGGCACTATTCGTACTACAGTATTGTTGTTTCTATCTTGTGGTGCTAATTGCAAGAAATAGTGTACTAGCATGTGGAGTTTATTTCATCATGATATTCAAGAAAGAGTTGACACATTGACATAATATTTTTATTTATTTATTTCCATTTTGAGATGAATAAAGAAAATCTTCTTGTATATCTCAAGAGATCTTATCACACTTATATAATGAGCAAGTAATAATACACCCATCTTTTTATTTAATTAAACATAACATAGAAGAGTGACATTGTAATTCACCAGTGTGGTCAGAATTTCTCCCATATTAAGGGCCAATAAAAAGATCAAGATTATCATTCGCAATATCATCATCAATAACATTGAGTAAATATCTAATATGACAAGTCCCTCTAACTAACTGTTATTATCTGAAAAATTCATATTAGAAAACATAGTCATTTAGACGCTATTAAAACAAGAATTATAAATGATATTCTACTGAAATTAATTGGCCTAAAAGCTTGCGTAGGTACTTTCCATATTCTTCAAATCAGAAAGCTCTCTTCTTCCAAAAACAAAGCTTAAAATGTATTCAAGTTACTTTTGCGAGTTTTTGCTAGTTTCTGGTTTGGTAGAATGTGCCTGTATAGTATGTGTATACACATAAAATGAAGTAGGAGATAATAGTGCCAAGTTGGGTGATTGGAGCATAGTTAATTAATTACAAGGAAAACTAATAGTAATAATACATTAGAAAAAATTTTGTTTTATTAAGCATATATTTGATATTTAGATGTATATGTAGAGTGAAATTTCAATTTTTAAATTTTAAAGATGGGTTTAAAAATTAAATGGTTTTAGAGAGTATCTTAGTGGGTTCAAATAGCCCCACCCAATCACAAGATGTGGAAAAATTATATAATTAGCATAATTTTAAAATGATATATTAGATAGACATGATCCAAATGCTCATCTAATCTAATCATTTTTAAGATTTGCCAAGTTGTTGAATACATGTCATTTTTTTAAAAGATGGGGCTCTAAAAATAGCTAGTACAAAACAGAGAGGGGGTAAGCCACCCTATACAAGTCATGGTACAGAAGAGGAGTAACACTAAATGGGGGACTAGAAAGATGATGAACACCTAGAGGAAAAGATAAAGCATAATTAGCGACATAGTTTGCTATTTAGTTCGCCTCACGATGGACGTGGTTAATGATAACATTCCAATTACGCTGGATAATCTCCTTGATAGACTGAATAAGAGAAGTGTACTCATTGATAATATCCATAGGCTTGTTAACCAGTTGAGTGATGCATAGGCTATCAATTTCCACCACCAGCCACTTTATCCCATGTTCCTATGCCAGTTTTAGACCTTGATATAAACCCCATAACTCAACCATCGTAACAAAACAATGCCCTATATTCATTCCAAAACCAAAGATCCAAACCCCATTATGATCACGAATTACACCACCAGCACTTGATGCTACTATTCGCTTACAAGCTCCATCGGTATTCAACTTACACCATGGCCAAGTGGGGGCCCTCCACACAATCCATCTCCAAAATCAATTAGAGAAGTTCAAAGGTTAACAAGAAGAGTTGCAGCCCTGAACCAATTTATTTCACGAGTGACAGGTAAATGCCTACCATTCTTCAAAACCCTTAGAGGGGGGAAAAGAAATGGTATGGGCAGAGGAATGTGAGAAAGCCTTCCAAGAGTTGAAGAGGTATCTGAGAAGTCCTCCAATTCTTTCTAAACCAATACTAGGAGAATATCTTTACTTATACTTGGCCATTTCAGACTCAGTAATAAGCTTAGAATTGATAAGAGAAGAAAGTAAGGTGTAAAAGCCAGTTTATTATGTGAGCCATGCATTCCTAAATGTCGAGACAAGGTATCTAACTATTAAAAAAAATGGCTTTAGCGCTAGCACTATCTGCCAGGAAACTAAGGCCTTATTTTAAAGCTCACACTATAGTGGTGCTAAAATACTAGACCTTGAGGCAGCTAATGCAACGACCAAAGGTGTCGGGAAGGTGGCGCGGTGGGTTGTAGAACTGGGAGAGCATAATATTAGGTACTGACCTAAAACAACAATTAAAGGGCAAGCAATTGTTGAGTGTTAGAAAGTGTATATTTATAAAGGAGAAAATCGTCATTTTACACTCCTAGTTTCACTAACATCCCCACTTTTATGTATTTAAGTCACTTGTGATTTAATTATATATATTGTATTATAATTAAGTATTTTCTATATTTTAGGGCCATCATGGTCATTTCACAATGAATGAGAGATCAGACAGTAGAACGAACATCACTTTTGAACTCAGGACAGTCGAAAACCTTAGGAGGAGTATAAAAGGAAAAACGGCACTGTTCACATGTACAGTACTGTCCATGTTACTGTTCACGACACTGTTCACATATACGGAACGATGACGTGGCATTGACTGATGACGTGACATTGACTGATGAGGTGTCACGATCCTATTGAACTAAAATTCTTATGTACTGTTGATCGGTGACATAGCAGCATGTTAGTGGACCGAAAATCGTGTGTATAGTACATGCATATACACGAAATTATTTATAACCAAACCACGTCACTATTCAAGTAGCCTCACTGTTCATACCGTGTTACTATTCAAACCGCGTGGTCAAACCACGTATTGTTGACACGTGGCGCAATCCTGAGCGTCCAAATTATTTTTAATTTGATTGTCATGATTCACTCAGTGTATCTATAAAAAGGGGGGTCCCCACCCTAATTTGACACCCCTAAATTCATGTTTGACCTCCATTTTTTATAATTCCTTCTCCATCTTGTATTTTCTATGCATTTTAATAAATTTCGATTTTATCCCTAATTCAATTATAAATAGCTAATTTTCTTTCAAGCTTGGGTTGAAGGTGAAGTCTCAACATGTGCCATGGGTTTTATTTGGTAAATTTACTTTCTCATCCTCTCTAATTAATATGGATGTTTTGACTTTTCACTGACAGATAGTAACAATCTTGTCTAGATACCGCACTGGTTTAACCGGCTCCCTAATATAAGGTTATTACTATTTGACACGATAAGCGATTAGCACCATTTTTATTCGAGTGTGGTTCATGAGGTGTGAAAACCCCCCTCATAATTTAATTAGCACTAATAAGGAATATTAAGCCCATGGTGCATGTTGATGCAAATCCAGATACCAAAGTGCTTCAATTTTAATAGATTTAACTTCAATTTATTCCTGCTATTTTAATTTAAATTTTAGGACAATCTAAATCACTTCCACCACAAATTCAATCACCCACTTAGAAAATTAACTCTACACACAATTAAAATCCACCTCTTCGTGGGATCGACACTCGTTACCATTAATCTAGTCTACAATAGATTCGTGCACTTGCGAGTTCAATAAAATTTACACAACAAGTTTTTGGCGCTGTTATCGAGGAGGTAAGTTATTTTAATTCGTAGAATTAATTTTTGTAAATAATTGATTTTAGTTGTTTTCTTGTAATTTTTTTCTTATTAAAAAAAAGTGAATCTACATTTAGAGGTAAGAATTTCTTTTTTTTTTCCCTTCTTTAAAATTCGGTAATTTAATTTTCAAGTTATTTTTCTTTGTAATTTTTCGTTTATCTTATTAATTCATTTTTAGTAAATTTATTTCACGTATTTTTTTAGTGTATTTTCATAGAAATGTTATAACAGCGTGATAAGATTAGTACCGTAATTTCTCTTTCTTCTTTATTTTAATAATTTTGTTCTCATTTCTTTTTATATTCTTTGCGTGCATGGTCAAAGGTCACTATTACCTAATTTTGAGCCTATAGATTTTGAACTGGAAAAAACACTTCGCACACACAAACACGTTGCAATTAAAAATAAAATTAAAATGGATTTGCAGCAACAACAAGCACCACAGGAGAGGCCATTTAAGGACTACTTCAATCCCTTAGTTAACTTGAGCATATCATGCATAAAATACCCAAATGTAACTGTTAGGAGTTTTGAGTTAAAAGCTGGCGTGCTAAATTGTCTCCCAACATTTTATAGCCTAGAAAATGAGGACCTATATAATCATCTGAATGATTTTTATGTTGTTTGTCAAACTTTTAAATATGTGAATTTTTCAGATGATGATGTTAAACTCAGATTATTCTCATTTTCTTTAAAGGATAGAGCTCGTTCATGTTCAATACATTGTCTGCTAATAGTATTACATCATCGGAGTAAATGGTAACAAAATTTTTGAATAAATATTTCCTAGTGCATAAAACCAATGATATTTGCAGGGAAATTTCAGAGTTTACCCAGAGAGAAGACGATCAGTTTTTCGAAGCATGGGAACAATTCAATGGGCTACTTTTAAAGGGTCAACTTCATGGGTATGAGAAATGGCACCAATGTTAATACTTTTTGGAGGAATTATTGCCACATGTACAAGAATGGCTAATGGCAACAAGTGGAGGATAGCTAATGTCAAAAAGTGCATAAGAGATTTGGGATTTCTTCCAGCGACAAGCGGATAATTCCCAACAACGGAGTCGATCACTCAAGAATACTAAAAGAATTAAAGGAGTGAATGAGGTTCACATTGGCGAGTCAAGTTCAGAAATTAATGAAGTCAAAGCGATAATTGAAGGTCCTTCTTGACAAATAGTATCTTTAATGACTACTAAATCAACAGAGCCACATGACCATGACTCATACTCAGATCAAGCCAATGCCATAGGTGTAATGAGAAAACCATTAAACCATAACCCATATTCTAACACATATAACCCTGGATGGAGAGACCACCCCAATTTTTTTGGTCTCAAGGATTCCAACAGAATGGACCAGCAGCTCCAGTTCCACCAATGCAACCAATTCCTGAAGTTCCTCAAGCCTTTCAGCCACCATTTAGACCATATAATCAGAACCAGAATTACTCTCAACCCAAACCATGGGAGGATGCATTTTAGAATTTCAAAAATCTTATTCACTCCACGATTGAACAACAGAACCATATCATTGATGAACTACGAAATGAGATGAGAGCAAGCTTCAACTCACGAGCTCAATCAGTTTCAAACCTCAAGAAGATGGTGGGATAGCTTGCCTCTTTAGTTCAAACTTTGATAATGACTGTTGAGAAAGAAAATTTCCAAGTCAACCAGTGTCTAATCCTAAAGGAGTGCATAAAGTAAGTGTCAGTTCACCACAGCAGCATGGAGAGGTCAAAGCAATCATGACTTTGTGAAAAGGGAAAGAAGTCGACAACAAAGTGGAGACGCCAGTGTCAAAAACAACTCAAATTGTGCTTGTGAATTTTAAGGACTCATCATCAGAGGAGAAAAAAGAAACCAACCCACGAGAATACGTTCCTAATGCTCCATTTCCTTAGAGGTTAGCTAAAGGAAAGAAGGAAAAATCCATAGATGAGAGTTTTGAAATCTTTAAACAGGTAAGTATTAACATCCCTTTACTTAATGCTATAAGACAAGTGTCATCTTATGCCAAGTTTCTTAAAGACCTTTGTACTAAAAAGAGAACATTGATGTTCAAAAAAAGGCATTTTTAACAGAAAATATTAGCTTTATACTCCAACATAAAATTTCTCTAAAATACAAAGATCCAGACTCCCTCACTATCTTATGTAGTATAGGGAACCATATAATTGAGAATGCTTTTTTGGACTTAGGAGCTAGTGTAAATCTGTTGCCTTACTCAATATTTGTGAAACTTGGACTGGAAGAATTACACCAAACTCTAATAGTGTTACAGCTTGCAGATCGGTCCACGAAAATACCTCGTGGTATTGTGGAGGACGTACTTATCGAGGTAGAAAAGTTTAATTTTCCTGTTGATTTCATTGTAATTAACACTCAACCAGTCTAGGATTCAAAGAAGCACATCCCCATTATCCTAGGCCGACCTTTCTTGGCAATTACCGATGCTTACATTTAATGCAGGACTGGAAATATGCAGTTGTCCTTTGGCAACATGACTATGGAGCTAAACATTATCAACATTACCAAATAACCTCACAATGTAAATGATGGAATTGTTGATGTGGATTTAATAGAAGAAATAGTTGATAATACTTTTTTTTCAAACCTTAGTGATGACCCTTTACAAACATGTTTAACTTACTTTGGTTTTGACTTTGATATTGACAGATCAGTCGATGAGGTCAACGCTCTACTTGACTCAACACCATCCATGAACACTAATAAATGGAAGTCAATAGTTGAACAACTAGCACCATCAGAGAAGAAAGTCAACCCATCATTAGAATCATCACTGAAACTCGAGCTCAAACCATTACCCAACACTTTTGGAATATTCGTTCTTGGGAGAAGAAAGCACTATGCCAGTAATCATTTCATCATCCCTAAATGATGAACAAAAGGGTAAGTTGTTGGAAGTTTTAAAAGAGTACAAAGGAGCATTATGATGGACCATAGCCGACATAAAAGATATAAACCAAGTAGACTGCATGCATGACATTCACCTTGATGAAAATGTTAAATCTACTGGGGAAATACAACGTCGATTGAACCCTAACATGAAAGAAGTTGTTAGAACTAAAGTCCTTAAGCTATTAGATGCAGGTATCATTTACCCAATTTCTAATAGTTCGTAGGTCAGTCCTATGCAAGTTGTCCCCAAAACGTCAAGAGTCACAGTAGTTACCAATGCTGATAATGAATTGATACCCACTAGAGCGACTACAAGGTGGCGTGTATGCATTAATTATAGAAAATTAAATTCTGTCATACGTAAAAATCATTTTCCTTTACTATTTATGGTCAACCGCTTGATAGATTAGCAGGCCATGAATTTATTGCTTTCTAGATGGCTACTCAGGATATAATCAGATTCCCATAACACCAAAAGATCAAGAACAGACCACCTTCACTTGTCTTTTTGGCACTTTTGCATATAGGAGGATGTCATTTGGATTATGTAATGCACCTACTACATTTCAACGATGCATGGTAAGCATTTTTTCTGATATGGTTGAACGATTCCTTGAAGTCTTTATGGATGACTTTTCTATCTTTTATGATTCATTCGATCAATGTTTAAATCATTTAACACTAGTTCTGCAGAGATGTATAAAGAAGAACTTAGTCTTAAATTAGGAGAAGTATCATTTTATGGTAAAATAAGATATTGTTCTCGGTCACATCATTTCGAACAAAGGTATTGAGGTCGATAAAGCCAAGATGGATCTCATTTCCAATTTTCCTTGGGCATGTTGATTTTTATAGACGTTTGATTAAAGATTTTAGCAAAGTTTCTAGACCCTTATGCAATCTACTTGCTAAGGATGTACATTTTGTCTTTGATGATTCATGTCTTGTGACATTTGAAAAACTAAAGCAGTTGTTAACATCATCACCCATCATTCAGCCCCCAAACTGGAGCTTACCATTAGAGCTCATGTGTGATGCATCTGATTATGTAATAGGAGCAGTATTAGGACAAAAAGTTGATTGGATTCCCCATGTTATTTACTATGCTAGTATGACATTGAATGATTCACAGTTGAACTATTCAGCCACTGAAAAAGAAATGCTAGCAGTAGTATTTGCATTAGAGAAATTTCGATCTTATCTCATTGGTTGTAATATAATTGTATTCACATATCATCCTGCTCTTAAATATCTTCTCACAAAGAAAGATGCAAAAGCTAGACTAATTCGTTGGATGTTACTTTTGCCAGAATTTGACTTAGAATTCAAAGATAAAAAATGCACAGAAAATGTTGTGGCTGACCATCTCTCTCGTCTCAATTTTGACATAATTACAGAACCATTAACATTGAATGAGTCATTTTCAGATGAACAATTGATGAGTGTGGAAGTATTACCATGGTATGCTGATATAATTAATTATCTTGTTACAGGTCAACTTATAGAGAATTGGACCAAATAAGACAAAGCCAAATTTTTTATAGAAATAAAGAATTTCTTTTGGGATGACTCTTATCTGTTCAAGTATTATGCAGATCAAATTATTAGAAGATGGGTCCCAGAAAATGAATTTCAAAATATCTTTTCATTCGACCATGAACAAGCTTGTGGAGGTCATTTCAGCGCTAGGAAAACAACTATTAAAGTTTTACAATGTGGTTTCTATTGGCCAACTATATTTCGAGATACCTACACTTTTTGCTCTTTATGTGATAGGTGTCAATGAATGGGGAGCATTACATGAAGGAATATAATGCCACTATATCCAATTTTAGTGGTTGAGATTTTTTGTGTGGGGTATCGACTTCATGGGACCCTTTCCCCCTTCTTTTGGCTATCAATACATATTGTTTGTTGTTGACTACATATCGAAATGGTTAGAAGTTATTCCATGTAGTACCAATGATCACAAGGTGGTGATAGGAATTTTTGAAAAGTAACATTATTTCATGCTTTGGATTCCCTCAAGCAATAATCAGTGATGGTGGTACCCACTTTTACAACAAATCATTCAAAGCTCTTTTGACAAAGTATTTCATCACTTACAAAGTGGTGGCCCCATATCATCCGCAAACTAGTGGCCAAGCTGAGATCTCCAATCGAAAAATAAAGAACATATTAGAAAAGACGGTGAGGCCAGACAGAAAAGATTGGTCATTAAGACTTGATTATGCATTATGGGCATATAGAACAACTTTTAAGACCCTAATTGGGTTGTCACCCTACAGGCTAGTGTATGGAAAAGCTTGCCACCTACCTGTGGAACTCGAGTATCATGCGTACTGGGCCATCAAGAAATTCAACTTTAACATGCAGCAAGCTAGCTCAGAAAGAAGATTACAGCTGGTAGAACTTGAAGAAATTCGCAATGATGCATACGAAAATGCCAAGATTTACAAGCAGTGAATGAAAGTCTTTCATGACAAGTAAATTATGAGAAACTCTTTCACTCCAGTTTAGAAAGTGCTTTTATTCAATTCTCACTTGCACCTATTCCCAGGTAAATTACTCTCTCGATGGTTTGGCCCCTTTATTGTTCACACTGTTTTTTCATATGGAGCAATTGAAATTAAGGATCCAAAGAACGGTGTCACTTGTAAAGTTAATGGTCAAAGATTAAAGTCATATCTAGAGTACCAACTACATAGAGAGGATACTGAAATAAATTTGAGCGACCCATCAAATTGGAATTCAGATTTTTCTTTTTTTTCGGTGATTTGATTTTTTACTTTTTTTCTATTATTTTGCTAATTGAAATTATTTTTACATAAGTGTGTTTGTTTAACCATTATGTTTTCTTTTATTATTGTTAATCATGAGTGCTTCAGCTAGACAATTCTTCTTGGACCTTCTTAGACGACTTCAACGTGTAAAATCTCATCTCAGAAGCCGGATTCGATTTTGTAAAACACATCATATTTGGGATCTACAACCACCAGAGTCAGTATCCCATGTTAAGGCTTTAGAAAGACAATTCAGAGACATTGAAGGAGGTATCTTCGACATCCAGTTGGAGCTTGAGGTAAATTCAATAAGAGGACGATTGTAATTTTCTTTGTGTGTTTTAGTTTGTTACCCCGGTTAAGTGGTGGATAACAGTACTCTGTGATAATCAAGTTGGTTACTTCAGTTTCCCATAATAATTGATATTCTAAGACGAAGGTATAGACAGAAATGAGATTTTAGCAAAGCTTCACAATCGATTCTTTTCACTTTCTTAGAATGCCCTCCTTACAATCTATAAAGCTCGGTCCAAACGCATGTGATTGCTTATGAGGAATAACATACATGCTGACATCCGCTGGTTAATTAAAGCCAAAGTACGATTGGCAAGTGAGTTACCTCCTAAATTTATTGCATACATGTCTAGTTGTGGTAAAAGAAATTACGCAAGAAAATGAAAAGCTTGAAAACTTTCTGTTGCTTGTCATAAGTGTGCTAGAATGAGATGTGATAAAAAACCATGTTCTTTAGGAATAGTGTCTGATAACAGGAAAGATAAGATTCAATTCATTAGGGATGACTTGAATAAGGAGCCATTGGATGATATCCTTTTGTCTCTTGAAACGCATCCCAGTGGATATGTACAAGTGATAACTCTAGGAAATGAGAGTTATTACATCAATTCTAGACTTGAATCAAGGTCACTTAGAGAACAAATAAGGTGTTTTTATTACATTTTGGGTACCTTTTGCATAAACATTCATTTTAATTGAGTTTTAATAAGTTTTGATTGAATCATAGTAATTTGTGCTAAAAACAGGTTTTAAATTGTAGGTTTTAAATTCATGAGAGGATGTTGAGGCATTAGAAGAGCAAGAGGAGGAAGAAAGATGGCCACAAAAGAAGTAAAGCACAATCGAGAATAAAACAGTGTTGTAGCGGCTGTTAGAGCAACCAGTGCTGTAGCAATTTGGGAGCACTGCGAGAGAAAATTTAGGCGCGAGTCAGCCATAGAGTCACGATCTGCATGTTTCCTAATTTAAACACATGCATGCTCATGGGCTTTGGTTTAACCTAATTTGCAATATAAAAATGAGGCGTGCACTACATAGAAGGGCGGCAAGGAATTATCATTAGAGTAGTTAGAAGGAACGAAGGAGAAGAAGATCAGAATTGAGGAGTGTTGTTTCGGCAACATTGGACAATCGTGCAGAATTACTTGACTTTGATTTTCATTGTGCTCAACTTATATTTATCTTTTTCCTTTAATTGATTTGATGTATTCCGAGACCAATATGTTTATGTTTACTTTTCTCATCTAGGTTTTGAACTAAACTTATTTGTGGTTGAGTAATAAATAATCCAATGGGTTCTTGACTGTTCTTTTATGTTGTTATGGTAATGCTGTAGCATTATACTCTAGTAGTTTTTTATGAATACAACTGTTATTTCGGTTGACCACCCATTTAATAGTTTCAGTTAAGATAGAGCAGCAAAAGGGCATGTCTTAGCGGACATTTTTAGAGTATTACTTGTTCTTAAGTCGAGTTTCCTGGATTAGGTTATCTTGAATCCCATAAGGGAAATACTTGAAGTTAAGATTTGTGACACTCTAGACATAGGTGTTCACCTTGTAGGGTAGAGAGATTAAAGGTTATAATGCCATACCATAAATATATGAGCAACTAGTCATTGTTACTAGATTTAAAGGTATGAGATTTCTAACATGCGATAGCTGCGGATGCAGATTTAGTCTACCCATTGCTGCAGCACTTATTGTAACAACTGGTGCTAATTTGGTAAACAACAGTCACCCCATTAGGAGAGTTTGATCATTCAACTACTACGATAGAATCATTTGACAATTGTTTGCTCGGTCTCTAATTAATTTGCACTATTGTGATTGCTTTAGCATTTTGAGTAAACATCAATCCCTGTGGAGACGATCTTTAATACTCATCACTTTATTACTTGTTGTGTATACTTCCACATTGGCATTGATAGTAATTGCTTATAGAAATTAACCAACAACAAGGAGCAATTCTCCAGTTATGGCCATTATTCCAGAAAGAGCGTGCACGATATAGTCTCAAGAATCTGACTATAAACAACCTTGTTTGCCAGTTTATAAGAAAACTGGATGGGAAGCCTATTCTCAACCTATAGAGGGTGTTCAAGCTGTTTCTGGACGTTAAACTAGAAAAAGATGTGAGCCACAATCACAACTACCTGTAAATATCCTTTTACTTCACTGTTGTTTTATCATTTGCATTATTGTCTTTAATAATTTTATTTTATCATTGTTTTTTTTCCTTTTCACAGTTTCTTTTTTTACTCTCGAGCCATGTGCTTTACACATTAATTGACACAGACATGCTACCTCATACACAACTGTGACCCACTGTCACCAAGATTCTTAAATATGATTTTTTGTTAAGCACTCATAAATTATTTTTAAGAAGTATTCCAATTTAAATATGATTTTTTGTTAAGCACTCACAAATTTTTTTTTAGAATTATCCCAATGGTAGCTATCCCAATTTAAATATGATTTTTTTTTAAACACTCACAAATTATTTTTGAGAAGTATCCCAGTGGTAGTTACTCTCAATAAACAATTCAAGAATATTTGTGTGCTTTCTCGATTTAACTATGGCAAACATAAAGAGTTCGTTGAGGCAGCCATAGATCTTGGTCGAAGCATAGCAGAGAGAAAATTATCACTTGATGTATGGAGGAGGTAACCAAGGGTTATCAAAATTGGTCTCAGAAGCTGCTTTTGTTAGAGGAAGCCAAGTATTAGGCATCATCCCAAGAGACCTAAAACCTTTGGGCAGTTTGTCTGACTCACCGACTGGAGAAGAGTTAGTCATCTCAGGTATGCAAGAGAGAATAACTGAAATACTAAATCATGCTGATGCTATTATTTTCCTACCAGGAGATCTTGCAACTCTAGAGGCACTTATCACATTAGCATCTTAAGCCCATTTGAACAGTCACCAGAAACCCATCGATTGTTAAATGTCAATAACTTTTATGATGGCTTCATCGTATTTCTTAACCATGCAATAAAAAATTATTTCATTCCTTCCACAGCAAAAAAAAAAATTCATTTCTGCTCATACTACTAATGAGCTACTTGATCTGTTACAAGCTTATCGACCAGAGCTAGATCCCAGGACCTTGGTGTTAAAATGTCCAAATAATGATGGTAACAGTAGCCGCAGTAAGAAGTACAAATTAAATTTAACTCTCAACTTGTAAATATTTTCTTCTGTATTGCACCACCTAGGTGATGTCTTCTAAACTCTACTTCTTTCCTTTAAAACATTGAGAACGATGTTTCATTCTGGTTGGGGGGAGGGAATAATTGACAATAGTGGAATCTTAGTTAAGTTTTTACTGATTTTTTATTGTAAAGACTAAGCGTGGCTAACGTTTTGTGTTGAAGATGGCTGAATATAGAGTGTAATGACTCTAGAAACGCATCTTCTTGGTTTGGAAGTAAAACAAAAAACAAAATTCAAAAAATCATCCAGACATTTTCTTTTTCTTTATTAAGTTTTGACAATCATTTTTTGTCTAACTTCTTCTTTCTAATTTCTCCTTTATAAATATACACTTTCAAATTTTTGAGTCGAAAATGGCTGAATATGAAGTGTAGTAACTCTAGAAACATGCTCTTTTTAGTTTCAAAAAAATTTCCAAACATTTTCTTTTTCTATCATTTTAAGTGTAACCTTTCTAATTAGTTTTTCTGCATCATTTTCACCTTTCTGCATGCATATTTTCTTTTCATGTTTAGAATATGTTGGGGGGTAGAATGTCGTTTGAAAAATAAAATTATGTGATTTTTTTTAACATTAGATGACATGATGACTTTCAAATTTTAGTATTTTTATTGTCTTTGGTCTTAAGTGATGTTACGCCATGTTTGCTACTCTACATGTTGATGTCGGAGACAAATATGAGTTGCATGAAGGAATGCACATGTCATAATGAATGCCAATGAGTTTTTTAGCCTATCATTTTTCTTGGATAGTAACCCTTTTTGCCCATTATTTATACAACTTAGCAGTTTATTATTTTATACACGATCTCTAGATTTCTTTTGAGTTAACCCTTTAAAAAAATTGTAAAATAAAATATATATATATAATAATAAAAGAAAAAAAGTGTGTTGCTACATCTGAAGGTCCATCTAACCAATAGATATGGAAGATTATTTAGAGCCTTAAAAGATGATGGAAATGTCATCTTTAACCCGTTTGAGCATTTCTAGCCATCCCTTTTGTGAAATTTCCATAGTTAACCCTTTTGAGCCTTTCATATCAAAACAAAGTTTCTTTGCCAACTTATCATCTTGACCTACTCCGATTTGGAGTATTACCCAATGTTTTACAAGTTTCATCACCTATTTATGTTTGAGAAAAATATAAATAATTATTTTGTTCAGAAAAATTATGCCACACAAAAAAAAAACAAAACAAAACAAATTAGTTAAAAAAGAGAAAAAATAACAATAATAATAAATAAGTGAAATGCAGCTTGTAATTTCTAAAAAATCTCTACTTTTTCTCAAACATATACTTTGTTTTCCTTATTTCCCCTCCTTTGTTAGCCATATCCCTACCCTACGTTACATCCTAACAAAACTCTTCCTTGATTTTAGGGATCTATAGTCTGAAGTAGAAGCTAGTTATATGGCCAAAAAGATGTAGTGATGCATAAAATAAATAAATAAATAAATAAAAAATGAATACATTGGGTTGACTAGCATTTTGTTTGACTTACGATCGTGTTATTTTTGAGCTGTGGGCATATTCTTTTCATCTTTGTGAGAGTGTGTGATATCACTTCTTTATTATTTTTTCTCAATTTATCATTCATTGGATTGACTATTTTTATTGAGTTTAATTTCTTTGTGAGAGTGTCACTATTACCGGTGAAATTTTGAGGTTTGACATGCCATTCTTGAAAGTGGCTTGATTACTATAGCTATGACAAAGTCTGTTGGACTGATGCATGTGGATGGTTGATGTGGGAGTGATATTTCTTTAGACTGGAGATAATGCTTATACTTTTATTTGACTGGTATCATTAGTTTGACTGAATAAATACGATTGTTTTTATAAAAAAAATCATTTTAGGCTTGAATTTGGTTTTCGCTTAATTTGCTAGGGACGAGTAATAAGCTGGTTGGAGGGTGCGTTGAGTGTTAAAAAATGTATATTTATAAAGCAGAAAATCATCATTTTACACTCTAAGTTTCACTAACATCTCCACTTTCATGTATTTAAGTCTCTTGTGATTTAATTATGTGTGTTGTATTACAATTGTGAGGTACAATTTTCTCACTTAAATATAGTAGATTTTATTTTAAGCTAACAAGCCCCTAAAGTTTATAATATTTAATTTTAAGGAATGATGACATAAGTAATGACATAAGAAATGATGACATAAACAATGACATAAGTGATGATGTAAGTAGAAATATGTAGAAAAAGTTAAGAATTCTAAAATTTAGTAAGTTATTTATGAAGGTTAATCTCAACCATTGATCAAGAGTTATGGTGGCAAAATCCTAACCATCCATTAGCCTTAAGAAATTCTATAAATACCCCCCACCACCTCTCATTTTCAATGCAACCTAAAAATTTCATTTCTTTCTATTCTAAGTCATAATAATAAGAGTAGAGGAATCCTTAACTTAGGAAGATCTAGAGAAGTCAAGATCAAGAGGTAAGTAATGTTGTGCAAATTTTAATGTACTCGCAAGCGCACGAATCTATTGTAGTATAGATCTATGGTGACGAGTGTCGATCCCACGAGGAGGTGGATTTTAATTATATATAGAATTAATTTTGTAAATGGGTGGTTGGAATTGTGGTGGAAGTGATTTAAATTATCCTAAAATTGGAATTGAAATGGCGATAATAAATTCTAAAATTGGACTCGCAATGGCGAGAATAAATTGAAGAGAATTCTATTGAAATAACGTACTTGGGTATCTGGATCCGTATCAACATGCATCATGGGCTAAATAATCCGTATTAATGCCAATTAAATCATGAGGGGGGAATCCACACCTCATGAACCACGCTCTAATCAATATGGTGCTAAGGGCTTATCGTGCCAAATAATAATAACCTTGTACTAGAGGGCCGGTGAAACCAAGGCGGTACTAGACAAGATTAGTATTATTTGTCGACGAGAAGTCAAAACATCCACAAAAACTAGAGGGGAAGAGAAAATAAATTTACCAAATTAAGCCCATGACACATGTTGAGACTTCACCTTCAACCCAAGCTTGAAAGAAAATTAGCCACTCATAATTGAACTATGGGCAAAATGGGAATTTATTAAAATACGAAGAAAATACAAGATGGAGAAGGAATTACAGAAAATGGATCCCAAAAATGGATTCAGAGATATCAAATTAGGGGGGAGAGGCCCCATTTTTATAGATACATGGAGTAAATCATGGCCATCGGATTAAAAATAGTTTGGACGCTCAGGATTGCGCCACGTCATCAGTCAACAGTCCACGGTTTGACCACGCGGATGAACAGTAACACGGTTTGACCCGACTTTGAACAGTAACGCGGTTTGACCCGGATGAACAGTAACGCGGTTTGGTTGAAAATAATCCTGTGTGATGCATGCACCGTACGCGAGATTTTTCGTCCACTGATATGCTGCCACGTCACCATCAACAGTACATAAGAATTTTAGTCCAACAGGATCGTGACACCTCATCAGTCAATGCCACATCATCGGTCAATGCCACGTCATCATCCGTCTATGTGAACAGTGTCGTGAACAGTAACGTATACAGTATCGTACACGTGAATAGTACCGTACATGTGAATAGTGCCATTTTTCCTTTTATGCTCCTCCTAAGGTTTTCGACCGTCCTGAGTTCAAAAGTGATGTCCGTTTTGCCGTCTGATCTCTCCTTTATTGTGAAATGACTATAATGCCCCTAAAATACATAAATTACTTAATTAAAATAAAACACACGTAATTAAATCATAAGAATGTTAAATACATAAAAGTAAGGGTTGTTAGTAAGACTTGAAATGTAAAATGACGGTTTTCTCCTTTATAAATATGCATTTTCTAACACTCAACACACCCCCCAACCAGCTTATTGCTAGTCCCTAGCAAATAAAGCGAAAACAAAATTCAAATTCAAAATAATTTTTTTTTGTTTTAATAGAAACACTCGTATTTATTCCATCAGATTAATGATAGCAATCAAATAAAAGTATAAGCATTATCTCTAGTCTAAAGCAACATCACACCCACATCAACCATCCACATGAATTAGCCCAGTAGACTTTGTTTTAGCTACTCTCAAGAATGATGTCAAACCCCAAAATCTCACTGGAAGTAGTGACACTCTCACAAATAAATTAATCCCAATAAAAATAGTCACTCCAATGAATGGTAATTGAGAGAGAAAATAATAAAGAAGTGATATCACATGCTCTCACCAAGATGAAATAAATATGCCCTCAGCTTAGAAATAATACGATCTCAAGTCAAATAAAATGTTAGTCAACCCACTTTATTTATCTTTTTTTTTTTTTAATTATGCATCACTACATCTTTTTAGCCCATATAACTAGCTTCTACTTCAAACTATAGTTCCCTAAAATCAAGAAGGACTTTTATTAGGACGAAACGTAGGCTAGGGACATGGCT
The DNA here is from genome assembly GCF_000493195.1 of Citrus x clementina. Taxonomy (NCBI): domain Eukaryota; kingdom Viridiplantae; phylum Streptophyta; class Magnoliopsida; order Sapindales; family Rutaceae; genus Citrus; species Citrus x clementina. The sequence continues at coordinate 5,703,422 of NW_006262201.1, forward strand.
AACAAAGAAGGAAAATAAGGAAAACAAAGTGTATGTTTGAGAAAAATGCAGAGAATTTTTTTTTTTTTTTTTTTTTTTTTTTGGAAGTTGCAAGGTGGATTTCACCTATTTTTATTCTTTTGAAACAACAACTTTTGTTTTTGTTTTTGTTTTTTTTTTTTTTTTTTTTTTTTTGCTTTTATTTGGCATAACTTCACTGAACAAAATAATTATTTACATTTTCTCAAACATACATAGGTGATGGAACTTATAAGATATCAGGTAATACTCCAAATCGGAGTGGGTCAAGATGATAAGTTGACAAAGAAAATGTTTTTTTTTTTTTTTAAAGGCTCAAAAGGGTTAACTATGGATATTAAATAAAAGGGATGGCTTGAAAGGCTCAAACGGATCAAAGATGGCCTCTCCATCGTCTTTTAGGGCTCTAAATAATTTTCCATATCTACTAGTTAGATGGGCCTCCAAATGTAGCAACACACTCTTTTTTTTCTTTTTTTTTTCTTTTTTTTTTACCATTTTTTTTAAAGGGTTAACTCAAAAGAAATGTAGAGATCGTGTATAAAATAATAAACTGCTAAGCTGTATAGAGAATGGGCAAAAGGGTTACTCTCCAAGAAAATGATAGGCTCAACAACTCACTTGGCACTTATTTATGACATGTTCATTCCTTCAAGCAACTCATATTTGTCTCCGACATCAACATGTAAAGTAGCAAACATAGCGTAACATCACTTAAGACCAAAGATAATACAAATAATAAAATTTGAAATTAATCATGTCATCCAATGTTAAAACAAATAACACAAATTTTTTTTTAACAACATTCTACCCCCCAACCTATTCTAAACATGAAAGAAAAATATGCATGCAGGAATGTGAAAATGATGTAGAAAAATTTATTAGAAAAAAAAAATTTTTTTTTTTTAACTAAGAAGATGCGTTTCTAGAGGCACTACACTCCATATTCAGCCATCTTTGACTCAAAAGTTGGAAAATGTATATTTATAGAGGAGAAATTAAAGAAGAAAAATAAACATAAACACATAATAAAGAAAAAGAAAATGTCTGAAATTAATTTTTTTTTTTTTTGAATTTTTTTTTTGAATTTGTTTTTAAACAATGAAGATGCGTTTCTAGAGTAACTACACTCCATATTCAGCCATCTTCAACACAAAAAGTTAGCAACAGTTAGTTTCTACAACAAAAAATTAGTAAAAACTTAACCAAAATTCCACAATTGTCGACTATTCCCTCCCCCCAACCAGAACGAAACATTGTCCTCAATGTTTGAAATGAAAGAAGTAGAGTTTAGAAGACATCACCTGGGTGGTGCAACACAGAAGAAAATATTTACAGGCGGAGAGTTAAATCTAATTTGTACTTCTTACTGCGGCTACTGTTACCATCATTATTTGGACGCTCCAACACAAAGGTCCAGGGGTCTGGCTCCGGTCGATAAGCTTGTAACATATCAAGTAGCTCATTAGCAGTGTGAGCACAAATAAAGAGTTTTTTCGAATTAGAGGGAATGAAATAGTTTTTTATTGCATGGTTAAGAAATGCGATAAAGCCATCATAAAAGTTATTGACATTTAACAAACCGATGGGTTTCTGGTGGATGTGCAGATGGGCCCAAGATGCTAGTGTCATAAGTGCCTCTAGTGTTGCAAGATCTCCTGGAAGGAAAACAAAAGCATCAGCATGATTAAGCATTTCAGTTATTCTTTCTTGCATACCTGAGACGACTAACTCTTCTCCAGTTGATGAGTCAGACGAACTGCCCAATGGTTTTAGGACTCTTGGGATGATGCCTAACACTTGACTTCCTCTGATAAAAGCTGCTTCGGAGACCATTTTTGATAACCCTCGGTTACCTCCTCCATACACCAAATGTAAATTTCTCGCTGCTATGCTTCGACCAAGATCTATGGCTGCCTCAACGAACTCTTTATGTTTGCCATAGGTAAATCCAGAAAGCACACAAATGTTCTTGAATTGTCTATTGGGAGTAGCTGCCATTGGAATATTTCTCAAAAACAATTTGTGAGTGTTTGACAAAAGAAATCACATTTAAGAGTCTTGGTGATAGTGGGTCACAGCTGTGAATGAGGTAACATGTTAGTGTCAAATAACGCATGAAGCACATGGCTCGCGAGTCAAAAAGAAAACAGTAAAAAGGAAAAAGCAAACAGTAATAAAATTATTAAAGACAATAATGCAAACAATAAAACAACAGTGAAATGAAATAAAATAACAGTAAAGTAAAAGGATATTTACACGTAGTTGCGACTGTGGCTCACATCTTCCTCTGGTTTTACGTCCAGAAACGGCTTAAACGCCCTCTATGGGTCGAGGATAGGCTTCCCATCCAGTTTTCTTATAAACAGGCAAACAGGGTCGTTTATAGTCAGATTCCCGAGACTATATCGTGCATGCTCTTTCTGGAATAATGGCCATAACTGGAGAATCGCTCCTTGCACATATCCACTGGGATGCGTTTCAAGAGACAAAAGGATATCATCCAATGACTCCTTATTCAAGCCATCCCTAATGAATTGAATCTTATCTTCCCTGTTATCAGACATCATTCCTAAAGAACATAGGTTTTTATTGCAACTCATTCTGGCACACTTATGACAAGCAACAGAAATTCTTCGAGCTCGTCGTTTTCTTGCATAATTTCCTTTACCACAACCAGGCATGTATGCAATAAATTTTGGAGGTAACTCACCTGCCGATCGTACTTTAGCCTCGATTAACCAACGGATGTCAGCAGGTATGTTATTTCTCATGAGTAATCGCATGCGTTCGGACCGAGCTTTATAGATCGTAAGGAGGGCATTCTGAGGAAGTGAAGGGAATCGCTTGTGAAGCTTCGTTAGAATCTCGTTTCTGTCCATACCTTCGCCTCAGAATATCAGTTATTATGGGAAACTGAAGTAACCGACTTGATTGTCACGGAGTACCGTTATCCGCCACTTCACCGGGGTAACAAACTAAAGCACACAAACAGAAAAACAAATTAAAACACACAAAGAAAATTAAAATCGTCCTCTTATTGAATTTACCTCAAGCTCCAACTGGATGTCGTAAACACTTCTCTCAATGTCTCTGAGTTGGCTTTCTAAACCCTCAACATAGGCTACTAACTCTGGTGGTTGTAGAGCCCAAATGCGTTGTGTTTTACAAAATTGAATCTGCCTTTTGAGATGAGTTTTGACACGTTGAAGTGGTTTAAGAATGTTCAGGAGGAACGGCCTAAGTATGAGACTCATGATTAACAATGATAAGAGAAAACTTAATGGTAAAATAAACACACTTATGCAAAAACAATTTCAATTAGCAAAAGAATAATATAAAGAAAGAAAACAAAATCAAATCAACGAAAAGAAAGAAAAAAAAATCAATTCAAATCTGGTGGGTCACTCAAATTTATTTCGGTGTCTTCTCCACGTGGTTGGTATTCTAGATATGGCTTTAATCTTTGACCATTAACTTTAAACGTGACACCGTTCTTTGGGTCCTTAATTTCAATTGCCCCATGTGGAAAAACAGTATGAACAATAAAGGGACCAGACCAACGAGAGCGTAACTTACCTGGGAATAGGTGCAAGCGAGAATTGAATAAAAGCACTTTCTGACCTGGAGTGAACGATTTTCTCATAACGTGCTTGTCATGGAAGACTTTCATTCGTTGCTTGTAAATCTTGGCATTTTCGTATGCATCATTGCGAATTTCTTCAAGTTCTGTCAGTTGTAATCTTCTTTCTGAGTTGGCTTGCTGCATGTCAAAATTGAATTTCTTGATGGCCCAATACGCACGATGCTCGAGTTCCACAGGTAGGTGGCAAGCTTTTCCATACACTAGCCTGTAGGGTGACATCCCAATCGGGGTCTTGAAAGCCGTTCTATATGCCCATAATGCATCATCAAGTCTTAATGACCAATCTTTCCTGTCTGGCCTCACCGTCTTTTCTAATATGTGCTTTATTTCTCGATTGGAGATCTCAACTTGGCCACTGGTTTGCGGATGATACGGGGTCGCCACTTTGTGTGTGATTGAATACTTTGTCAAAAGTGCTTTGAATGCTTTGTTACAAAAGTGGGCACCACCATCACTGATTATTGCTCGAGGGAATCCAAAGCGTGAAACAATGTTGCTTTTCAAAAATGCTATCACCACCTTGTGATCATTGGTCCTACATGGAATTGCTTCTACCCATTTTGATACGTAGTCAACAGCAACCAATATGTATTGATGGCCAAAAGAAGGGGGAAAGGGTCCCATGAAGTCGATACCCCATACGTCAAAAATCTCAACCACTAAAATTGGATTTAGTGGCATCATGTTCCTTCGTGTAATGCTTCCCATTCGTTGACACCTATCACATGAAGAACAGAAAGTGTAAGCGTCTCGAAATATAGATGGCCAATAGAAACCACATTGTAAAACTTTAGTCGCTGTCTTCTTAGCACTGAAATGGCCTCCACAAGCTTGTTCATGGCAGAATGAAAGGATATTCTGAATTTCACTTTCTGGGACACATCGTCTAACAATTTGATCCGCACAATACTTGAACAAATACGGGTCATCCCAAAAGAAATTCTTTATCTCTGCAAAGAATTTAGCCTTGTCTTGCTTGGTCCAATGCTCTGGAAGTTTACCTGTAACAAGATAATTAACTATATCAGCATACCAAGGTAATACTTCCACACTCATTAATTGTTCATCTGGAAATGACTCATTTAATGGTAATTGTTCTATAATTGTGTCAAAATGGAGATGAGAGAGATGGTCCGCCACAACATTTTCTGTCCCTTTCTTATCTTTGAATTCCAAGTCAAATTCCTGCAAAAGTAACACCCAACGAATTAGTCTAGCTTTTGCATCTTTCTTTGTGAGAAGATATTTAAGAGCAGCATGATCCGTGAATATAATTATTTTACAACCAATAAGATATGATCGAAATTTTTCCAATGCAAACACTACTGCTAGCATTTCTTTTTCAGTAGTTGAATAGTTCAACTGTGCATCATTTAATGTCATACTAGCATAGTAAATAACGTGGGGAATTCGATCAACTCTTTGTCCTAATACTGCTCCTACTGCATAATCAGATGCATCACACATTAGCTCAAATGGTAAGCTATAGTTTGGGGCCTGAATGATGGGTGATGATGTCAACAACTGTTTTAATTTTTCAAACGCCATAAGACATGAATCATTAAAGATAAAAGGTACATCCTTAGCAAGTAAATTGCATAAGGGTCTAGAAACTTTGCTAAAATCTTTAATGAAACGTCTATAGAAACCAGCATGCCCAAGGAAAGATCTTACTTCTCTGACTGTTTTGGGTGGAGGAAGATTAGAAATGAGATCCACCTTGGCTTTGTCAACCTCAATACCTTTGCTCGAAATGATGTGACCGAGAACAATACCTTGTTTTACCATAAAATGGCATTTCTCCCAATTTAAGACCAAGTTCTTCTCGATACATCTCTGCAGAACTAGTGTTAGATGATGTAAACATTGATCAAACGAGTCACCAAAGACAGAAAAATCATCCATAAAGACTTCAAGGAATCGTTCCACCATATCAGAAAAAATGCTCAACATGCATCGTTGAAATGTAGCAGGTGCATTACATAATCCAAATGGCATTCTCCTATATGCAAATGTGCCAAAAGGGCAAGTGAAAGTAGTTTTCTCTTGATCTTTTGGTGCTATGGGAATCTGATTATATCCTGAGTAGCCATCTAGAAAGCAATAAAATTCATGGCCTGCTAATCTATCAAGCATTTGATCGATAAATGGTAAAGGAAAATGGTCTTTACGTGTGACAGAATTCAACTTTCTATAATCAATGCAAACACGCCATCCTGTAGTTACTCTAGTGGGTATCAATTCATTATCAGCATTTGTAACTACTGTGACTCCTGACTTTTTGGGGACAACTTGCACAGGACTGACCCATGAACTATCAGAAATGGGGTAAATGATACCTGCGTCTAATAGCTTAAGGACTTCAGTTCTAACAACTTCTTTCATGTTAGGATTTAACCGACGTTGCATTTCCCTAGTAGTTTTAGCATTTTCATCAAGGTGAATGTAATGCATGCAGTCTACTGGGTTTATACCTTTAATGTCTGCTATGGTCCATCCTAATGCCCCTTTGTGCTCTTTCAAAACATCTAACAACTTACCTTTTTGTTCGTCATTGAGGGATGATGAGATGATTACCGGCAGAGTGCTTTCTTCTCCCAAAAATGCATATTCCAAAGTGTTGGGCAATGGTTTGAGCTCGAGTTTTGGTGGTGATTCTGATGATGGGATGAGTTTCTTCTCTGATGGTGCTAGTTGTTCAACTCTTGACTTCCATTTATTAGTGTCCAAGGATGGTGCGGAGTCAAGCAGGGTGTTGACCTCATCGACCGATCTGTCAATATCAAAATCCAAACCAAAGTGAGTTAAACATGTTTGTAAAGGATCATCACTAAGGTTTGAAAGAAAAGTATTATCAACTATTGTTTCTATTAAATCCACATCAACAATTCCATCATCTGCACTGTGAGGTTGTTTGGCAATGTTGAAGATGTTCAGTTCCATAGTCATGTTGCCGAAGGACAACTGCATATTTCCAGTCCTGCATTGAATGTGAGCATCCGCAGTTGCCAAGAAAGGTCGGCCTAGAATAATGGGGATGTGCTTCCTTGAATCCTGTATTGGTTGAGTGTCAATTACAATGAAATCAACAGGAAAATAAAACTTGTCTACCTGGATAAGCACGTCCTCCACAATACCACGAGGTATTTTCGTGGACCGATCTGCAAGCTGTAACACCACTGGAGTTGGGTGTAATTCTCCCAATCCAAGTTTCACAAACACAGAGTAAGGCAATAAATTTACACTAGCTCCTAAATCCAACAAAGCATTCTCAATTGTGTGGTTCCCTATACTACATGAGATAGTGGGGGAGCCTGGGTCTTTGCATTTTAAAGGAATTTTATGTTGGAGTATAGAACTAACGTTTTCTGTTAAAAATGCCTTCTTTTGAACATGCATATTTCTCTTTTTAGTACAAAGGTCTTTAAGAAACTTGGCATAAGATGGAACTTGTTTAATAGCATCAAGCAAAGGGATGTTAACACTTACCTGTTTGAAGATTTCAAGAATCTCACCTGTGGATTTTCCCTTTTTTCCTTTAGCTAACCTCTGAGGAAATGGAGCTTTCGGAACATATTCTCGTGGGTTAGTTTCTTCTTTCTCCTCCGGTGATGAGTCCTCAACATTCACAGGTACAATTTGATTTTCTTTTGTCACCGGCATCTCCACTTTGTTGTCGACTTCCTTTCCTTTTCGCAAGGTCATTACTGCTTTGACCTCTCCATGTTGCTGTGGTGAACTAGTACTTGCTTCATGTACTCCTTTAGGATTAGGCATTGGTTGACTTGGAAATTTACCTTTCTCAACAGTCATTGCCAAGGTCTGAACTGAAGAAGCAAGTTGTCCTACCATCTTCTCGAGGCTTGAAACTGATTGGGCTTGTGAGTTGAAGCCCGCTCTCAACTCATTTCGTAGTCCATCAATGGTGCGATTCTGTTGCTCAATCGTAGAGTGAGTAAGATTCTTGAGATTCTGGAATGAATCCTCCCATGGTCTGGGTTGAGAGTAATTCTGGTTCTGATTGTATGGTCTGAATGGTGGCTGAGAGGCTTGAGGATTTTGTGGAATTGGTTGCATTGGTGGAGCTGGAGCTGCTGGTCCATTCTGTTGGAATCCTTGAGACCATGAAAAATTGGGGTGGTCTCTCCATCCAGGGTTATATGTATTGGAGTATGGGTTGTAATTCGATGGTTTTCTCATTACACCTATGGCATTGGCTTGATCTGAGTATGAGTCCTGGTCATGTGGTTCTGTTGATTTAGCAGTCGATAACGATGCTATTTGTCGAGCAAGACCTTCAACCATCTCCTTGACTTCTTTGATTCCTGAAGTTGATTCGCCAATTTGAACCTCATTCACTCCTTTAATTCTTCTAGTAGTCCTAAGTGATCGACTCCGTTGTTGGGAATTATCTGCTTGTCGCTGGAAGAATTCCCAAATTTCTGATGCACTTTTTGACATTAGCTCTCCTCCACTTGTTGCCATTAGCCATTCTTGCACATTCGGCAATAATCCCTCCAAAAAGTATTGGCATTGGTGCCATTTCTCGTACCCATGATGTGGACACTTCAAGAGCAGCCCATTGAATCGCTCCCATGTTTCGAAAAATTGCTCGTCCTCTCTCTGGGTAAACTCCGAGATTTCCCTGCGAATAGCATTGGTTTTATGTACTGGGAAATATTTATTCAAAAATTTTGTAACCATTTGTTCCCATGATGCAATGCTATTAGCAGGCAATGTATTAAGCCATGAACGAGCCCTATCCTTTAAAGAAAATGGGAATAGTCTAAGTTTAACATCATCGTCTGAAAAATTTTCATATTTAAAAGTTTGACAAATGGCATGAAAATCGTTCAGATGATTATATGGATCCTCATTTTCTAGGCCATAAAATGTGGGGAGACAATTTAGCACACTAGGTTTTAGTTCAAAGCTCCTAGCAGCTACATTTGGGTATCTTATGCATGATGTGCTCAAATTAGCTAAGGGACTAAAATAGTCCTTAAATGGCCTCTCCTGTGGTGCTTGTAAATCCATTCCAAATTTATTTTTAATGTGCTTTTGTGTGCGAATTGTTTTCTCAAGTTCAAGGTCTATAGGTTCAAGATTCGGTAATAATGACCTACGACCATGCATGCAAAACAAATAAAATAAAAATAAGGATGAGAACAAAACAAATAAAAATAAAGAAGAGGGAGAAATTACGATACTAACCTTATTGCGCTATTAAAACCTTTCTATAAAAATACACAAAAACAAATACATGAAATAAATTAACTAAAAATTAAATTAATAAAATAAACAAAAAAAAATTACAAAGAAAAATAAATTGAAAATTAAATTACAGAATTTTAAAGAAGAGAAAAAGGAAAGAAATACTAACCTTTAAATGTAGATTCACTTTTTTTTTCTTTTTCTTTTTTTTTTAATAATTAAAAAAAATACAAGAAAAAAAAAATAAAAGAAGTTATTCACAAAAATTAGTTCTATGAATTAAAATTACTTACCTCCCCGGCAACGGCGCCAAAAACTTGTTGTGCAAATTTTAATGTACTCGCAAGCGCACGAATCTATTGTAGTATAGATCTATGGTGACGAGTGTCGATCCCACGAGGAGGTGGATTTTAATTATATATAGAATTAATTTTGTAAATGGGTGGTTGGAATTGTGGTGGAAGTGATTTAAATTATCCTAAAATTGGAATTGAAATGGCGATAATAAATTCTAAAATTGGACTCGCAATGGCGAGAATAAATTGAAGAGAATTCTATTGAAATAACGTACTTGGGTATCTGGATCCGTATCAACATGCATCATGGGCTAAATAATCCGTATTAATGCCAATTAAATCATGAGGGGGGAATCCACACCTCATGAACCACGCTCTAATCAATATGGTGCTAAGGGCTTATCGTGCCAAATAATAATAACCTTGTACTAGAGGGCCGGTGAAACCAAGGCGGTACTAGACAAGATTAGTATTATTTGTCGACGAGAAGTCAAAACATCCACAAAAACTAGAGGGGAAGAGAAAATAAATTTACCAAATTAAGCCCATGACACATGTTGAGACTTCACCTTCAACCCAAGCTTGAAAGAAAATTAGCCACTCATAATTGAACTATGGGCAAAATGGGAATTTATTAAAATACGAAGAAAATACAAGATGGAGAAGGAATTACAGAAAATGGATCCCAAAAATGGATTCAGAGATATCAAATTAGGGGGAAGAGGCCCCATTTTTATAGATACATGGAGTAAATCATGGCCATCGGATTAAAAATAGTTTGGACGCTCAGGATTGCGCCACGTCATCAGTCAACAGTCCACGGTTTGACCACGCGGATGAACAGTAACACGGTTTGACCTGGATGAACAGTAACGCGGTTTGGTTGAAAATAATCCTGTGTGATGCATGCACCGTACGCGAGATTTTTCGTCCACTGATATGCTGCCACGTCACCATCAACAGTACATAAGAATTTTAGTCCAACAGGATCGTGACACCTCATCAGTCAATGCCACATCATCGGTCAATGCCACGTCATCATCCGTCTATGTGAACAGTGTCGTGAACAGTAACGTATACAGTATCGTACACGTGAATAGTACCGTACATGTGAATAGTGCCATTTTTCCTTTTATGCTCCTCCTAAGGTTTTCGACCGTCCTGAGTTCAAAAGTGATGTCCGTTTTGCCGTCTGATCTCTCCTTTATTGTGAAATGACTATAATGCCCCTAAAATACATAAATTACTTAATTAAAATAAAACACACGTAATTAAATCATAAGAATGTTAAATACATAAAAGTAAGGGTTGTTAGTAAGACTTGAAATGTAAAATGACGGTTTTCTCCTTTATAAATATGCATTTTCTAACACTCAACAACTTGCGTGAAGTAACGTTTTTGGATATTATCGGTTAACCGTTGGTAATAAACGGTTAGCCGTTTGGCTCCAGTAACCTGCAAAACAATTTAGCCTTATCAGTTTTTTGTTTAATCAGTGCCAGGGGAGGACAACCTTCAATTCTGGATGTTATCGGTTAACCGTTTAAAATAAACGGTTCACCGTTAAGTTCCAGTAGCCTTTCCATCCTCGGTGTTTTCCGTTTTTCATAAATGGTTAGAGCTTAGGTAATATGTTGCTCTCTGGTGTTAATCGGTTAACCGTTTAAATAAATGGTTCACCGTTAAGTTCCAGTAACCTTCCCATTTTTTGTGTTTTCCGTTTTTCATAAACGGTTAGAGGTTTAGGAGATATGTTGCTTTCTGGCATTAATCGGTTAATCGTTTAAATAAACGGTTTACCGTTTATTTCTAAAATCACACTTTAAAACAGATTTTTCAGAGAATTATTTTTGAATTTGAAGGTCCATCTTTTATGAAAGAATGAAAGGAATGATTATCAAGGCTTTCGTTTATTTAGGAATAGCTCCAATATTTTTATCAAAATACATTTAAAATTTGTTATCATCAAAATCAATATTATTAACATATTTATGGTAACAGATAAGAAGTCAGTAGTTGGTTATGTGTTGAGTGTTAGAAAATGTATATTTATAAAGGAGAAAATTGTCATTTTACACTTCAAGTTCTACTAACATTCCTACTTTTATGCATTTAAATTTCTTGTCATTTAATTATGTGTGTTGTATTATAATTAAGTATTTTATGTATTTTAGGGGCATCATAGTCATTTCACAATGAACGAGAGATAAGACGGCAAACCGGACATCACTTTTGAACTCAGGACGGTCGAAAACCTTAAGAGGAACATAAAAGGAAAAATGGCACTGTTCACATGTACGGTACTGTCTACGTTACTGTTCACGACACTGTTCACATTGACGGATCGATGACGTGGCATTGACTGATGATGGGGCATTGACTGATGAGGTGTCACAATCTTGTTGGACTAAAATTCTTATGTATTGTCGATGGTGACGTGGCAGCATATCAGTGGACCAAAAATCTCGCGTACAGTACATGCATTACACAAGATTATTTTCAACCAAATCACGTCACTGTTCAAGCTGGGTCAAACCGTGTTATTGTTCAAACCGCGTGGTCAAACCGCGTACTGTTGACTGATAACGTGGTGCAATCCTGAGCGTCCAAACTGTTTTTAATCCGATGGCCTCCCCCCCTAATTTGATATCTCTGAATCCATTTTTGGGCTCCATTTTCTGTAATTCTTTCTCCATCTTGTATTTTCTACATATTTTAATAAATTTTCATTTTGCCCCTAGTTCAATTATGAGTAGCTAATTTTCTTTCAAGTTTGAGTTGAAGGTAAAGTCTCAACATGTGTCATAGGCTTTATTTGGTAAATTTATTTTCTCTTCCCTTCTAGTTTTTGTGGATGTTTTGACTTCTCGTCAACAAATAATAATAATCTTGTCTAGATACCGCCTTAGTTTCACCGGCTCTCTAGTACAAGGTAATTATTATTTGGCACGATAAGCCCTTAGCACCATATTGATTAGAGTGTGGTTCACGAGGTGTGAATTCCCTCCTCATGATTTAATTGGTATTAATAAGGAATATTTAGCCCATGGTGCATGTTGATACGGATCCAGATACCCAAGTACGTCAATTTAATAGATTTTCACTTCAATTTATTCTTGCCATCTTAATTCGAATTTTAGGATAATCCAAATAATTTTCACCACAAATCCAACCACCCATTTAGAAAATTAATTCTACATACAATTAAAATCTACCTCCTCGTGGGATCGACACTCGTCACCATTAATTTATACTACAATAGATTCGTGCACTTGCGAGTTCAATAAAATTTGCACAACAAGTTTTTGGCGCCGTTGCTGGGAAGGTAAGTTATTTGAATTCGTAGAATTAATTTTTGTGAATAATTTCTTTTAATCGTTTTCTTGTAATTTTTTTTATTAAAAAAAAAGAAAAAAAAGTGAATCTACATTTAGAGGTAAGAATTTCTTTTCTTTTTCTCTTCTTTAAAATTCTGTAATTTAATTTTCAATTTAATTTTCTTTGTATTTTTTTTTTGTTTAGCTTATTAATTTATTTTTAGTTAATTTATTTCACGTATTTTTTAAGTGTTTTTTTTATAGAAAGGTTGTAACAGCGTGATAAGGTTAGTATCGTAATTTCTCCTTTTTCTTTATTTTTATTCGTTTTGTTCCCATTCATTTTTTGTTCTTTGCATGCATGGTCGTAGGTCATTATTACCTAATCTTGAACCTATAGACCTTTAACTAGAAAAAACACTTCGCACACACAAGCACTTTAAAAATAAATTTGGAATGAATTTACAAGCACCACAAGAGAGGCCATTTAAGGACTATTTTAGTCCTTTAGCTAATTTGAGCACATCATGTATAAGATACCCAAATGTAGCTGCTAGGAGTTTTGAACTAAAACCTAGTGTGCTAAATTGTCTCCCCACATTCTATGGCTTAGAAAATGAGGACCCATATAATCATTTAAATGATTTTCATACTGTTTGCCAAACATTTAAATATGAGAATTTTTCAGATGATGATGTTAAACTTAGACTATTCCCATTTTCTTTAAAGGATAGAACTCGTTCATGGCTCAATACATTGCTTGCTAATACCATTACGTCATGGGAACAAATGGTTACAAAATTTTTGAATAAATATTTCCCAGTGCATAAAACCAATGCTATTCGCAGGGAAATTTCAGAGTTTACCCAGAGAAAAGACGAGCAGTTTTTCGAAACATGGGAGTGATTCAATGGGCTACTCTTGAAGTGTCCACATCATGGGTACGAGAAATGGCACAAATGCCAATACTTTTTGGAGGGATTATTGCCGAATGTGCAAAAATGGCTAATGGCAACAAGTGGAGGAGAGCTAATGTCAAAAAGTGCATCAAAATTTTGGGAATTCTTCCAACGACAAGCGGATAATATGCAACAACGGAGTCGATCACTCAGGAATACTAAAAGAATTAAAGGAGTGAATGAGGTTCACATTGGCGAGTCAACTTCGGGAATCAAAGAAGTCAAGGAGATGGTTGAAGGTCTCGCTCGACAAATAGCATCGTTATCGACTGCTAAATCAACAGAGCCACATGACCATGACTCATACTCAGATCAAGCCAATGCCATAGGTGTAATGAGAAAACCATCGAATTACAACCTATACTCCAACACATATAACCCTGGATGGAGAGACCACCCCAATTTTTCATGGTCTCGAGGATTCCAACAGAATGGACCAGCAGCTCCAGCTCCACCAACGCAACCAATTCCTCAAATTTCTCAAGCCTCTTAGCCACCATTTAGACCATATAATAAGAACCAGAATTACTCTCAACCCAGACCATGGGAGGATTCATTCCAGAATCTCAAGAATCTTACTCACTCCACGATTGAGCAACAGAACCGCACCATTGATGGACTACGAAATGAGTTGAGAGCAGGCTTCAACTCACAAGCCCAATCAGTTTCAAGCCTCGAGAAGATGGTGGGATAACTTGCTTCTTCAGTTCAGACCTTGGCAATGACTGTTGAGAAAGGTAAGTTTCCAAGTCAACCAGTGCCTAATCCTAAAGGAGTACATGAAGCAAGTACCAATTCACCACAGCAGCATGGAGAGGTCAAAGAAGTCATGACCTTGTGAAAAGGAAAAGAAGTCGACAACAAAGTGGAGATGCCGGTGACAAAAGAAAATTAAATTGTACCTGTGAATGTTGAGGACTCACCATCCGAAGAGAAAGAAGAAACCAACCCACGAGAATATGTTCCCAAAGCTCCATTTCCTCAGAGGTTAGCTAAAGGAAAGAAGGGAAAATCCACAAGTGAGATTCTTGAAATCTTCAAACAGGTAAGTGTTAACATCCCTTTACTTGATGTTATAAAACAAGTTCCATCTTATGCCAAGTTTCTTAAAGACCTTTGTACTAAAAAGAGAACCATTCACGTTCAAAAGAAGGCATTTTTAACAGAAAATATTAGTTCGATACTCCAATACAAAATTCCTCAAAAATGTAAAGACCCAGGCTCCCCCACTATCTCATGTGGTATAGGGAACCACACAATTGAGAATACTTTATTGGATTTAGGAGCTAGTGTAAATCTGTTACCTTACTCAGTATTTGTGAAACTTGGACAGGGAGAATTACACCCAACTCCAGTGGTGTTACAGCTTGCAGATCGATCCACAAGGTATTTTCATGGTATTATGGAGGACGTGCTTATCCAGGTAGACAAGTTTTATTTTCCTGTTGATTTCATTGTAATTGACACTCAACCAATCATGATTCAAGGAAGCACATCCCCATTATTCTAGGCCGACCTTTCTTGGCAACTGCGGATGCTCACATTCAATGCAGTTATCCTTTGGCAACATGACTATGGAATTGAACATCTGCAACATTGTCAAACAACCTCATAATGTAGATGATGAAATTGTTGATGTGGATTTAATAGAAGCATTAGTTGATAATACTTTTGTTTCAAACCTTAGTGATGATCCTTTACAAATATGCTTAACTCACTTTGGTTTGGATTTGGATATTGACAGATCGGTCGATGAGGTCAACGCCCTACTTGACTCAGTACCATCCATGGACACTAATAAATAGAAGTCAAGAGTTGAACAACTAGCACCATCAGAGAATAAACTCATCCCATTATCAGAATCACCATCGAAACTCGAGCTCAAACCATTACCCAACACTCTGGAATATGCATTTTTGAAAGAAGAAAGCACTCTACCGATAATCATCTCATCATCCCTAAATGACGAACAAAAGGTAAGTTGTTGATGTTTAAAGAGCACAAAGGAGCATTAGGATGGACCATAGCAGAAATCAAAGGCATAAATCCAGTAGACTGCATGCATTATATTCACCTTGATGAAAATGCTAAACCTACTAGGGAAATGCAACGTCGGTTAAATCCTAACATGAAAGAAGTTGTTAGAACTGAAGTCCTTAAGCTATTAGATGCAGGTATCATTACCGAATTTCTGATAGTTCATGGGTCAGTCCTGTACAAGTTGTCCCTAAAAAGTCAGGAGTCACAGT
Source organism: Citrus x clementina (assembly GCF_000493195.1). Classification (NCBI taxonomy): domain Eukaryota; kingdom Viridiplantae; phylum Streptophyta; class Magnoliopsida; order Sapindales; family Rutaceae; genus Citrus; species Citrus x clementina. The sequence continues at coordinate 5,719,122 of NW_006262201.1, forward strand.
AGTTACCAATGCTGATAATGAATTGATACCAACTAGAGTAACTACAGGATGGCGTGTATGCATTGATTATAGAAAGTTGAATTCTGTCACACGTAAAGACCATTTTCCTTTACCATTTTTTGATCAAATGCTTGATAGATTAGCAGACCATGAATTTTATTGCTTTCTAGATGGCTACTCAGGATACAATCAGATCCCTATAGCACTAAAAGATCAAGAGAAAACTACTTTCACTTGCCCTTTTGGCACTTTTGCATATAGGAGGATGTCATTTGGATTATGTAATGCACCTGCTACATTTCAACGATGCATGTTAAGTATTTTTTCTGATATGGTTGAACAATTCCTTGAAGTCTTTATGGATGACTTTTCTGTCTTTGGTGACTCGTTTGATCAATGTTTACGTCATCTAACACTAGTTCTGCAGAGATATACCGAGAAGAATTTAGTCTTGAATTGGGAGAAGTGTCATTTTATGGTAAAACAAGGTATTGTTCTCGGTCACATCATTTCGAGCAAAGGTATTGAGGTTGACAAAGCCAAGGTGGATCTCATTTCTAATCTTCCTCCACCTAAAACAGTCAGAGAAGTAAGATCTTTCCTTGGGGATGCTGGTTTCTATAGACGTTTCATTAAAGATTTTAGCAAAGTTTCTAGACCCTTATGCAATGTACTTGCTAAGGATCTACCTTTTATCTTTAATGATTCATGTCTTGTGGCGTTTGAAAAATTAAAGCAGTTGTTGACATCATCACCCATCATTCAGCCCCCAAACTGGAGCTTACCATTTGAACTCATGTGTGATGCATCTGATTATGCAGTATGAGCAGTATTAGGATAAAGAGTTGATCGAATTCCCCATGTTATTTATTATGCTAGTATGACAATGAATGATGCACAGTTGAACTATTCAACTACTGAAAAAGAAATGCTAGCAGTAGTGTTTGCATTGGAAAAGTTTTGATCTTATCTCATTGGTTGTAAAATAATTATGTTCACAAATCATGCTGCTCTTAAATATCTTCTCACGAAGAAAGATGCAAAAGCTAGACTAATTTGTTGGGTGTTACTTTTGCAGGAATTTGACTTGGAATTTAAAGATAAGAAAGGCACAGAAAAAGTTGTGGCAGACCATCTCTCTCGTCTCCATTTTGACACAATTACAGAATCATTACCATTGAATGAGTCATTTCCAAATGAAAAAATGATGAGTGTGGAAGTATTACCATGGTATACTGACATCGTGAATCATCTTGTTACATGTCAACTTCCAGAGCATTGGACCAAGCAAGACATGGCCAATTTTTTTACAAAAATAAAGAATTTCTTTTGGGATGACCCGTATTTGTTCAAGTATTGTGCAGATCAAATTATTAAACAATGTGTCCCAGAAAGTGAAATTCAGAATATCCTTTCATTCTGCCATGAACAAGCTTGTGGAGCCCATTTCAGCGCTCAGAAAACAGCGACTAAAGTTTTACAATGTGGTTTCTATTCGCCAACTATATTTTGAGATGCTTACACTTTCTGTTCTTCATGAGATAGGTGTCAACGAATGTGGAGCATTACACAAAGGAACATGATGCCATTAAATCCAATTTTAGTGGTTGAGATTTTTGACGTATGGGGTATCGACTTCATGGGACCCTTTCCCCTTTATTTTGGCCATCAATACATATTGGTTGCTGTTGACTACGTATCGAAATGGGTAGAAGCAATTCCATGTAGAACCAATAATCACAAGGTGGTGATAGGATTTTTGAAAAGCAACATTGTTTCACGCTTTGGATTCCCTCGAGCAATAATGAGTGCTGGTGGTGCCCACTTTTGTAACAAAGCATTCAAAACTCTTTTGATGAAGTATTCCATCACTCACAAAGTGACGACCCCATATCATTCGCAAACCAGTGGCCAAGTTGAGATCTTCATTCGAGAAATAAAGCACATATTAGAAAAGACGGTGAAGTCAGACATAAAAGATTGGTCATTAAGACTTGATGATGCATTATGGGCATATAGAACGGCTTTCAAGACCCCGATTGGGATGTCACCCTACAGGCTAGTGTATGGAAAAGCTTGCCACCTACCTGTGGAACTCGAGCATCGTGCATATTGGGCCATCAAGAAATTCAACTTTGACATGCAGCGAGCTAGCTCAGAAAAAAGATTACAACTGGCAGAACTTGAAGAAATTAGCAATGAAGCATATGAAAATGCCAAGATTTACAAGCAACGAATGAAAGTCTTTCATGACAAGCAAATTATGAGAAAATCTTTCACTCCAGGTCAGAAAGTGCTTTTATTCAATTCTCGCTTGCACCTATTCTCAGGTAAGTTACGCTCTTTATGGTCTGGCCCCTTTATTGTTCATACTGTTTTTCCACATGGGGCAATTGAAATAAAGGACCCAAAGAACGGTGTTACGTTTAAAGTTAATGGTCAAAGATTAAAGCCATATCTAGAGTACCAACCACATGGAGAAGACACCGAAATAAATTTGAGTGACCCACCAGATTTGAATTGATTTTTTTTCTTTTCGGTGATTTGATTTTTTTTCTTTCTTTCTTTTTATTTTTTTTTTTGCTAATTGAAATTATTTTTGCATAAGTGTGTTTGTTTAACCATTAAGTTTTTTTCTTATCATTGTTAATCATGAGTACCATACTTAAACAGTTCCTCCTGACCATTCTTAAACCACTTCAACGTGTAAAATCTCATCTCAAAAGGAAGATTAAATTTTGTAAAACACATCATATTTGGGCTCTGCAACCACCAGAGTTAGTATCCCATGTTGAGGATTTAGAAAGCCAACTCAGAGACATTGAGAGAAGTGTTTACAACACCCAGTTGGAGCTTGAGGTAAATTCAATAAGAGGATGATTTTAATTTTCTTTATGTGTTTTAAATTGTTTTTCTGTTTGTGTGCTTTAGTTTGTTACCCCGTTGAAGTGGCGGATAACGGTATTCCGTGACAATCAAGTCGGTTACTTCAGTTTTCCTATAATAACTGATATTCTGAGGCGAAGGTATATCACAAGCGGTTCCCTTCACTTCCTCAGAATGCCCTCCTTACAATCTATAAAGTCCGGTCCGAATGCATGCGATTGCTCATGAGGAATAACATACCTGCTAACATCCATTGGTTAATCGAGGCTAAAGTATGATTGGTAGGTGAGTTACCTCCTAAATTTATTGCATACATGCCTGGTTGTGGTAAAGGAAATTATGCAAGAAAACGAAGAGCTCAAAGAATTTTTGTTGCTTGTCATAAGTGTGCCAGAATGAGTTGCGATAAAAAATCATGTTCTTTAGGAATGGTATCTGATAACAGGGAAGATAAGATTCAATTCATTAGGGATGGCTTGAATAAGGAGTCATTGGATGATATCCTTTTGTCTCTTGAAATGCATCCCAATGGATATGTGCAAGGAGCGATTCTCCAGTTATAGTCATTATTCCAGAAAGAGCATGCACGATATAGTCTCGGGAATCTGACTATAAACGACCTTGTTTGCCAGTTTATAAGAAAACTGGATGGGAAGCCTATCCTCGAACTATAGAGGGCGTTCAAGCCGTTTCTGGACGTAAAACCAGAGGAAGATGTGAGCCACAGTTGCAACTACCTGTAAATATCATTTTAATTCACTGTTATTTTATTTCACTGTTGTTTTATCATTTGCATTATTTTCTTTAATAATTTTATTTTATCATTTTTTTACTGTTTGCTTTTTTACTCTCGAGCCATGTGTTTTACACGTTATTTGACACTGACATGTTATCTCATACACAGTTGTGACCCGTTGTCACCAAGATTCTTAAATATAATTTTTTGTCAAGCACTCACAAATTGTTTTTGAGAAGTATCCCAATGGCAGCTACTCCCAATAGACAATTCAAGAACATTTGTGTGCTTTCTGGATTTAACTATGGCAAACATAAAGAGTTCGTTGAGGCAGCCATAGATCTTGGTCGAAGCATAGCAGAGAGAAAATTACACTTGGTGTATGGAGGAGGTAACCGAGGGTTATCAAAATTGGTTTCAGAAGCTGCTTTTGTCAGAGGAAGCCAGGTGTTAGGCATCCACCCAGGTGATGTCTTCTAAACTCTACTTCTTTCCTTTAAAACATTGAGTACAATGTTTCGTTCTAGTTGGGGGGAGGGAATAGTCGACAATTGTGGAATCTTGGTTAAGTTTTTACTAATTTTTTGCTGTAGAGACTAACCGTGGCTAACTTTTTATGTTGAAAATGGTTGAATATGGAGTGTAGTGACTCTAGAAACGCATCTTCTTTGTTTAAAAAAATAAAAATAATTAAAAACCAAAAAAAATAAAAATAAATAAAAATTCTAGACATTTTCTTTTTCTTTATTAAGCTTTGACAATTATTCTTCTAACTTCTTCTTTCTAATTTCTCCTTCATAAATATACACTTTCAAATTTTTGAGTCGAAGATGGTTGAATATGGAGTGTAGTAGTGCCTCTAGAAACGCATCTTTTTAAGTTAAAAGAAAAAACCATTTTCTTTTTCTATCATTTTAAGTGTAACTTTTTTAATTAGTTTTTTTTTTTTGCATCATTTGCACATTTCTGCATGCATATTTTCCTTTCATGTTTCGAATAAGTTGGGGGGTTAAAAGACGATGGAAAGGCCATTTTTGATCCGTTTGAGCCTTAAAAGACGATGGAAAGGCCATTTTTGATCCGTTTGAGCCTTTCTAACCATCCCTTTTATCAAATATCCATAGTTAACCCTTTTGAGCCTTTAAAAAAAAAACTTTTCTTTGTCAAACTTATCATCTTGACCCACTCCGATTTGGAGTATTACACAATATCTTACAAGTTCCATCACCTATTTATGTTTGAGAAAAATGTAAATAAATATTTTGTATAGTAAAGTTATGCCCAACAAAAGCAAAATATATATATATATATTGTTGTTTCAAAAAAAAAAGAAAAAATAAATAACAATAATAGGTGAAATCCACCTTGCAACTTCCAAAAAAAAAAATTCCTCTGCATTTTTCTCAAACATACACTTTGTTTTCCTTATTTCCCTTCTTTGTTAGCCATGTCCCTAACCTACGTTACGTCTTAATAAAAGTCCTTCTTGATTTTAGGGAACTATAGTCTGAAGTAGAAGCCAGTTATATGGGCTAAAAAGATGTAGTGATGCATAATAAAAAAAAAGAAAAATAAATAAATAAAGTGGGTTGACTAGCATTTTTGTTTGACTTGAGATCGTATTATTTCTAAGCTAAGGGCATATTTCTTTCATCTGGGTGAGAGCATGTGATATCATTTCTTTATTATTTTCTCTCAATTACCATTCATTGCAGTGACTATTTTTATTGGGTATAATTTCTTTGTGAGAGTGTCACTATATCCAGTGAGATTTTGGTGTTTAACATGTCATTCTTGAAAGTAGCTGTAACAAAGTCTACTGGTCTTATTCATGTGGATGGTTAATGTGGGTGTGATGTTTCTTTAGACTGGAGTTAATGCTTATACTTTTATTTGATTACTATCGTTAGTCTGATTGAATAAACATGATTGTTAAAAAAAAAATCATTTTGGATTTTGAATTTTGTTTTCGCTTTATTTGCTAGGGACTAGCAATAAGCTGGTTGGGGGGTGTGTTGAGTGTTAGAAAATGTATATTTATAAAGGAGAAAATTGTCATTTTACACTTCAAGTTCCACTAACATTCCTACTTTTATGTATTTAAATTTCTTGTCATTTAATTATGTGTGTTGTATTATAATTAAGTATTTTATGTATTTTAGGGCCATCATAGTCATTTCACAATGAACGAGAGATCAGACGGCAAAACGGACATCACTTTTGAACTCAGGACGGTCGAAAACCTTAGGAGGAACATAAAACGAAGAATGTCACTGTTCACATGTACGGTACTATTCACATGTACGGTACTGTCTACGTTACTGTTCACGACACTGTTCACATTGACGGATCGATGACGTGGCATTAACCGATAATGTGGCATTGACTGATGAGGTGTCACGATCCTGTTGGACTAAAATTCTTATGTACTGTTGATGGTGACGTGGCAGCATATCAGTGGATCAAAAATCTCGCGTACGGTACATGCTGAAATACTAACTAGGCAACCCAAGAGGGGGGTGAATTGGGATTTTAAAAATTAAGCTAAACAAACCACACAATAATCCAATCTAATGCCTTAATAAATTCGAAAACAATAATTCAATGAAAGCACAATAACAAATGAGCAAGGGAAGAGAAAGCAAACTCAAGGATTTTTACGTGGTTCGGCAATCCCCGCCTACGTCCACGCCTCCAAGCACTCCGAGCTTGAGGATTTCACTATTCGAGCCTTTCCAAGGCTTCAAACATTTACAATTGACTTCAAGGTGCCAATGAACCTTTACAGCAAGAGATTATCTCTCCAATCTCTCCAATCTCTTCACCCCAAGTATTTCTCACACTTGTACACTCACAATTTGATGAGAAATGAAAACTACAACAATGAAACTCTCTAGAAACGCATCTTCATTGTTTAAAAAAAATTAATTAAAAAATTAAAAAAAAAATCTTTTTCTTTATTAAGTTTTGATGTTTATTTTTCTTCTTCTTTTTAATTTCTCCTCTATAAATATACATTTTCCAACTTTTGAGTCGAAGATGGCTGAATATGGAGTGTAGTTCCTCTAGAAACGCATCTTCTTGGAAAAAAAAAATTTGTGTGATTTGTTTTAACATTGGATGACATATTAATTTTAAATTTTAGTATTTGTATTATCTTTGGTCTTAAGTGATGTTACGTTATGTTTGCTACTCTACATGTTGATGTCGGAGACAAATGTGAGTTGCTTAAAGGAATGAACATGTCATAATAAGTACCAAGTGAGTTTTTGAGCCTATTATTTTTCTTGGAGAATAACCCTTTTGCCCACTCTTTATACAGCTTAGCAGTTTATTATTTTACACACGATCTCTAAATTACTTTTGAGTTAACCCTTAAAAAAATTGTAAAATAATAAATTAAAAAAATATATATATATGTGTTGTTACATTGGGAGGCCCATCTAACTAGTAGATATGGATGATTATTTAGAGCCCTAAAAGACGATGGAAAGGCCATCTTTGGTCCGTTTGAGCCTTTCTAGCCATCCCTTTTATTAAATATCCATAGATAACCCTTTTGAGCCTTTAAAAAAAAAAAAAAACCTTTTCTTTGTCAACTTATCATCTTGACCCACTCCGATTTGGAGTATTACCCGATGTCTTATAAGTTCCATCACCTATTTATGTTTGAGAAAAATGTAAATAATTATTTTGTTTAGTGAAGTTATGCCAAAAAAAAAAAGAAAAAAAAACAAAAGTTGTTGTTTCAAAAGAATAAAAATAAAAATAATAAGTGAAATCCACCTTGCAACTTCCAAAAAAAAAAAATTTCTCTGCATTTTTCTCAAACATACACTTTGTTTTCCTTATTTCCCTTCTTTGTTAGCCATGTCTCTAGCCTACGTTACGTCCTAATAAAAGTCCTTGATTTTAGGGAACTATAGTTTGAAGTAGAAGCTAGTTATATAGGCTAAAAAGATGTAGTGATGCATAATAAAAAAAAAAGATAAATAAAGTGGGTTAACTAGCATTTTTGTTTGACTTAAGATCGTATTATTTCTAAGCTGAGGGCATATTTATTTCATCTTAGTGAGAGCATGTGATATCACTTCTTTATTATTTTCTCTCTTAATTACCATTCATTGGAGTGACTATTTTTAGTGGGTTTAATTTATTTGTGACAGTGTCACTACTTCCAGTGAGATTTTGGGGTTTGACATGTCATTCTTGAAAGTAGATATAACAAAGTCTACTGGGCTAATTCATGTGGATGGTTGATGTGAGTGTGATGTTGCTTTAGACTGGAGATAATGATTATACTTTTATTTGATTGCTATTATTAATCTGATTGAATAAACACGAGTGTTTCTAAATTTAAAAAAAAATCATTTTGAATTTGAATTTTATTTTCGCTTCATTTGCTAGGGACTAGCAATAAGCTGGTTGGGGGGTGTGTTGAGTGTTAGAAAATGCATATTTATAAAGGAGAAAACCGTCATTTTACATTTCAAGTCTTACTAACACCTTTACTTTTATGAATTTAACCTTCTTTTGATTTAATTCCGTTTGTTTTATTTTAATTAAGTATTTTATGTATTTTAGGGGCATCATAGTCATTTCACAATAAACGAGAGATCAGATGGCAAAACGGACATCACTTTTGAACTCAGGACGATCGAAAATCTTAGGAGGAGTATAAAAGGAAAAATGGCATTGTTCACATGTACGGTACTATTCACGTGTACGGTACTGTATACGTTACTGTTCACGACACTGTTCACATAGACGGACGATGACGTGGCATTGACCGATGATGTGGGATTGACTGATGAGGTGTCACGATCCTATTGGGTTAAAATTCTTATGTACTGTTGATGGTGACGTGGCAGCATATCAGTGGACGAAAAATCTCGCGTACGGTACATGCATCACACAGGATTATTTTCAACCAAACCGTTACTGTTCATCTGGGTCAAACCGTGTTACTGTTCATACGCGTGGTCAAACCGCGTACTGTTGACTGATGACGTGGCGAAATCCTGAGCGTCCAAACTGTTTTTAATCCGATGGCCATGCTTTACTCCATGTATCTATAAAAAGGGGGCCTCCCCCCCCCTAATTTGATATCTCTGAATCCATTTTTGGGATCCATTTTCTGTAATTCTCTCTCCATCTTGTATTTTCTTCTTATTTTAATAAATTTCCATTTTGCCCCTAGTTCAATTATGAGTAGCTAATTTTCTTTCAAGCTTGGGTTGAAGGTGAAGTCTCAACATGTGTCATGGGCTTAATTTGGTAAATTTATTTTCTCTTCCCCTCTAATTTTTGTGGATGTTTTGACTTCTCGTCGACAAATAATACTAATCTTGTCTAGTACCGCCTTGGTTTCACCGACCCCCTAGTACAAGGTTATTATTATTTGGCACGATAAGCCCTTAGCACCATATTGATTAGAGCGTGGTTCATGAGGTATGGATTCCCCCCTCATGATTTAATTGGCATTAATAAGGATTATTTAGCCAATGATGCATGTTGATACGGATCCGGATACCCAAGTACGTCATTTCAATATAATTCTCTTCAATTTATTCTTGCCATTTCAATTCCAATTTCAGAATTTATTCTCACCATTTTAATTTAAGTTTGAGCATATTCCAAATCATTTCCACCATAAATCCAATCACCCATTTACAAAATTAATTCTACACAATTAAAATCCACCTTCTCGTGGGATCGACACTCGTCACCATTAATCTATACTACAATAGATTCATGCACTTGCGAGTACATTAAAATTTGCACAACACTTACACCTCTATCAATTCATCAAGCGATACACATATAATCATCAATCATCAAAATTACTATAAATCCATGCTTATACCAAAAAAAGAACATCTCAATGATTAATCAAGAAACACACACACACACACACACATATATATAATTAAGCATGCAATTAACTAAAGAGTTATAACATAACAATTATCATCCTCAATCCATAATTAAAAACAACAATGCATATGAAAATGTAGGTGCATAATTTAATAGAGAACCAAGGTAAAATCCAAAGGTGAGCACACTATGAAAGTGGTAATTTGAAATACCCAAAATGAACATATTCGGATTTTCAAGATATTGAGTAAAAAGAGTAAGTTTGAATCAATTAAAATGATTTTAGAGATTATTCAAGGCGATGTATGGTGTTGATTAAAAAGAAATGGTGGATTTTAAAGAGAGAGAGAAATGGAGAAGCACTATTCACGCGTGAGAGATGATGATGAAATGATGAAGAACAAGTGAAGACATAATGATTGGGAAATGTTTAATGAAAGTGAAATGCATGGGTATTGGTTTGAATAATTGATTTTGGCATAAAAATGGGTGAGAAATGAAGAGAAATTGAATGAAAATAGAGGTGAGCAGCTCACGGTTTTGGAGAGAGAAAGAACATGTGAAGAGAAATGAAAAATGAAGAAGAAAGAGCTCAAAACCCATGACCAAGCAGTAAGGCAGTAAGGCAGCAACGCGAATCCAGATTTCCGGATAAAGGAACCGGCTGTCTGGTTTTAAGGCAGAAAAGAAGCTTTGCAAATCCGGCTTTCCGGATTTCATAACCAGATGACCGGTTGTTGTCCAAAAATAAAACTCTCTCAAACGGCTTACCGGTTTTCCCAATCCGGTTATCCGAAATTCAACCCGAGAGCAACCAAAGCCAATCCAGCTTTCCGTTTGCTGAATCCGGTTATCCAGATTTAATCCAGAGAATAATTAATAAGAGAAACAATTTTCTGGTTGATAGGAAGCAGTATACGGGTTAATACTTGGAAATTATTTTAACTCTTATTGAATTTTGATAAGCTCTTAAACTTGTATTATACACACCATTTTATTTTTGGCTTAAAAATTGATCAATTTTAAAAATCATTTAACTTTTCAATAAGCCAATTAGTGCATGAAACATATATGCATACAAGACCAAACATATGAAATCATATCAAACAATGATGTCAATTTTATAAATGAATGATGATATAACACAATTAACGGCACAAGAATTCACACATATAATTCATTCATCATGTATATATTTTACACAATCATGAAACATATAAGCATTCAAAGATTAATAATTCAAGCATATCACTCATTTATCAAGCTTAGGCATTACATAATCATCAAAATCAAACAAATCTATCATGATGAGTTGACAAGCTATCATCATAAATATATAACCATGCATCATGATAAAGCACTCAATGTTAAACACAATGATAATTCAATCATGTAAACATACAAGTATACTTTCACAAATTCAATCTACTATTCATTTATCATGATCCACTCAACATAATAAATAGGCAAGATAAACTTATTCCACTTCATGTTAATGCACTTAATGTTATGATACCAAATGAAATGTTAAATATTTAGCAAGATTAAAAGACTATCACTTATAATCAATAAGGCAATAATAGTTACCAAAACAATTAAATCATCTTGCCTTATTATTTTTGCTTAGACCATGATCAAGTGATTATCCTCATAAGCTTTATCAAGGAACTCTCCACCATTCCTTGTTTGTGGTACCTACAAAAAAATATTCAAGTTGTGTGCTTTGGTACCCAAATACTCTTGGGTCCTTGAACGTTAGATTTAGTTCCTTTCGGAACCCAAATACATTTGACTCCATAATATACATTTCTCTTAACTGGACATCTAAAACTCATATGACCATTTCCATTACAATAATGACAAACAATCTTATGATCACTTGTGGAGGTAGCCTTAATAAAATAATTCTTATAATATTTTTGTTTCAAGTAAGGCTTATACCCAAGTCCTCCTTTATCAAACACACATTTTTGAGTGCTTAGTAATTTTTCTAAGTTCTTTTGACCATTTTTGAATTTTAACACAATTTCATTGAGCTCATTACTCTTTTTCTTAAGCACATCATTTTCTTTCATCAATTTATCAACATGTGATTTTTCATGCTCATACAAAATATTTTGTTTAACTTTAAATGATGCAATTCTATCATGCAACATTTTATTATCTAACTCTAGTCCTTTAATCTTTTCATTTAATGAATCATTACATTTTTGTAAAGTATCATTTTCAATTTTCAAGTTATCTACATGTGATTCTAGATGCTTGTGTGAAGTGCTAAATTTCTCATTTGATAATGCAACTTCATCATGCAATGTTTTATTCTCTAATTCTAATTCCTTTATCTTCTCATTCAATGAATCAATGCATTTTTGCATGGTATCCTTTTCATTTGTAAGTTCTAGCATTTTCTTCTTAAAGCATGCATTCTTTTTACCAAGTTTCATCCACTCATCATGCAATTCTTTAAAAGCATCATGTAATTCATCATAAGTAGGAAGATCATTTACCTCATTAAGTTCATCATCCAATTCATCTCCAATTGCCATAAGTGCCTAATTCGACACTTCATGGAATTCCTCCTCGTTTGTAGTCTCCTCATACACAATTTCAAGTTTTCTCTAAATTTCATAAGCATTAGAACAATTTGAAACTCTATGAAATTCCTTTTTATCTAAGGCACAAAATAAAGCATTCATAGCCTTGGAATTTAAAGACATATTTTTCTTATCCAACTCACTTAAAACATTCTTCCTAGGAATGAATGAACCATCACAAACTATTTCCCATATTTCATAATCTAAGGCTTGTAAAAACACTCTCATCCTAGTTTTCCAATAAGGATAGTCATTACCATCAAAGAATGGAGGTCTAGTGGTGGATTGGCCTTCCATGAAAGTTGAACTAATTTGGGTTGCTATTGATCTTTAACTCTAGACGGTTAAGTCTACACAAGAGCACCTCGCTCTGATACCAAATGAAATACTAACTAGGCAACCCAAGAGGGGAGGTGAATTGGGATTTTAAAAATTAAGCTAAACAGACCACACAACAATCCAATCTAATGCCTTAATAAATTCGAAAACAATAATTCAATGAAAGCACAATAATAAATGAGCAAGGGAAGAGAAAGCAAACTCAAGGATTTTTACGTGGTTCGGCAATCCCCGCCTAAGTCCACGCCTCCAAGCACACCAGGCTTGAGGATTTCACTATCCGAGCCTTTCCAAGGCTTCAAACGTTTACAATTGACTTCAAGGTGTCAATGAACCTTTACAGCAAGAGATTATCTCTCCAATCTCTTCACCCCAAGTATTTCTCACACTTGTACACTCACAATTTGATGAGAAATGAAAACTACAACAATGAAACTCTCTTTAAGAGTGGATATACAAATTGAAGAACAAAGATGATTTAATAAATGATGATTTACGAAATTGAAGCTCAATATATGTTGTGTACTTGTTTTTGCTTGCCAAGATTACCAAAAATGAATTGGTTTTGAGTTTATATAGTTTGAGCTCAAAAACTAGCTGTTATGCACATTTTGGTCATAACCGGCTTACCGTTTATGGACATCCGGTTAGCCGCTTAATGTTACCGTTACAGCCACAATTTTGAATTTCTGAACATTCGGTATGCCGCTTGTGAAATTCGAATAGCCGTTTTTGCTCCAGAAGCTTTCTGCCCAACAACCGGATTACCGCTTGTTAGGATCGGTTAGCCGCTTTCAATTCAGATAGATTCTGCCCAAAATCTGCCTTACCAATTTTTCACATCCGGTTAGCCGCTTGCTACAGTAACTGCTACAGTGAATTATTTTCCAAAATTACAGTTTGACCCTAAAATTTTATAAAATTATATTATGGCCCAAAATGTTATGAAATCTTTCAAATAGGTCCATTTTCAGAATTTCTAAATAATGTTTTGTCAATCCAAAAAATTTATGAAATTATGATTTCACCCAAACTAGGTGAAATTATAGAATGACCCAAAATATTTAAATAATTTCAAATAGGTCCAAATCTGAAATTTTAAAACAATATCAAAGGTTTTAAAATACTTTCATTTTAGTCCAAAACACTTTAATTCCATAACATCATTTTTCCATTAAATATGAAACCTTTCTAATGTGAAAATAATGATTTATTTAAAAACAAAATAATTTGAGGTTAAAAGATTAATCATTCTTAATATTGTTTGTTATCATCAAAATCAACATTATGGAAACATATATGTTAACACATGGATTACACAAGATTATTTTCAACCAAACTGCATCACTGTTCAAGCCGGGTCAAATCGTGTTACTGTTCAAACCGCGTGATCAAACCACGTAGTGTTGACTGATGACGTGGCGCAATCCTGAGCGTCCAAACTATTTTTAATCTGGTGGTCATGATTTCCTCAATGTATCTATAAAAAGGGAGCCTCCCCCCTCCCTAATTTAATATCTCTGAATCCATTTTTGGGCTCCATTTTCTGTAATTCTTTCTCCATCTTGTATTTTCTACGTATTTTAATAAATTCTCATTTTGCCCCTAGTTCAATTATGAGTAGCTAATTTTCTTTCAAGCTTGGGTTGAAGGTGGAGTCTCAACATATGTCATGGGCTTTATTTGGTAAATTTATTTTCTCTTCCCTTCTAGTTTTTGTGGATGTTTTGACTTCTCGTCGACAAATAATAATAATCTTGTCTAGATACCGCATTGGTTTCACCGGCTCTCTAGTACAAGGTTATTATTATTTGGCACGATAAGCCCTTAGCACCATATTGATTAGAGTGTGGTTCATGAGGCGTGGATTCCCCCCTCATGATTTAATTGGTATTAATAAGGAATATTTAGCCCATGGTGCATGTTGATACGGAGCCAGATACCCAAGTACGTCAATTTAATAGATTTTCACTTCAATTTATTCTTGCCATCTTAATTCGAATTTTAGGATAATCCAAATAATTTTCACCACAAATCCAACCACCCATTTAGAAAATTAATTATATACACAATTAAAATCCACTTCTTCATAGGATCGACACTCGTCACCATTGATCTATACTACAATAGATTCGTGCACTTGCGAGTTCAATAAAATTTGCACAATATTATACAGTGTATATTTGGTGCAATATAGTATCTTGGTCATTCAAGTTATCTCTAGGTCCAGTTTAGAATCAAAATATAGAACCTTATCCTTGGTTACAACTAAGATTCTGTGGATCAAGGCTTTGCTTCATGAGTTGCAAACCCAATTGTAGCTATACCAATCATGAGGTGTGATAACCAAGGAGTTATAGGTCTGCTACCAATCCAGTTTATCATGTCAACACTAAACACATTGAGTTGGATAATCACTTCACTAGAGAGAAGGTTCAAGCTAAACAAATTATAGTCAATTTTATTTCCAATGCAAATCAAAATGTTAATGTCTTGACTAAAGCTTTGGCTTATAGTCAATTCAGTTATCTTCGAACCAACCTGAATGTTTTACTAGGACCATACAACTTGTGGGGGGAATGTTGGCATATGTGAAGATAAATTAGGGTAGTAGTAGGGTGTGCAGAGTATGTTAAACTAGTTGTGTACTTCAACAAATGATACTTTCTCAACTTAATGATGTGGTTAATTTTTTTATTAGTTGCTAACGCGGTTGATTTTGTTATTAGATGCTATTGTAACGGAATTTAGTTTGTTATGTTTTGTTATTCTTGTAGCTTCTGCATTCAAGAGCTAACCAGATGTTATATAAGTAAGTGTAAAACATTTTCTTAGTGTGTAACAAATTATCAGATTGTTAATAGATTCCAGAACTTTCATTTAAGTTTTCTATCTCATTTTCCTTTGTTTTCTACCTTTCCGAACACACAATTAAATTTCTAAAAGCCACCGACTATAAAAAAATATTAAGCGGTGGGTACTGTTAGTGCCCCACCGAAAAGGCAAAAGAAAAAGGGGGAAAATGGGAACAAGAATAAAAAATGTCGCACAAAAGAAGGAAAAAAAAAGAAAAATAATATAATAATATAATAAAATAATAATAACTAATTAAAATATTACATGAATAGTAGCCAAGTTTGGCTATAAAAGGAGGATGCTCCTCCTCATTTCTGTGTCCAATTTTCAGTTCCTCTTTTTCATTTATAGAGTGTTTTAAAGAGTTTAGGGATTTGAGAGTTTGGGTGTATTGGAACTTTTGGGTAGTAAGCTAAAATATTATAATACTTGTAACTCTTTTTCACTAGTAAAATATTTTCCTTTTGTCTTCACCCGTGGAAGTAGGCTAAGAGCCAAACCACGTGATTTTTGGTATCCATATGTGATTTTGTGTCTCATTATTTCTCAATTTCACTTTAGTTGCGTGTCTGCTACACCCATCAATTTTCCAACAGTGGTATCAGAGCTATTGGTTGTATTTTTGGAGTCAGGGATACTGTTCACGTAAAGGGTACTGCTCACGTATATAGTATTATTCACGTATACGGTATTGTTCATGGATATGGTATTGTTCATGTATACGGTAGGAGCTATCCAAGAATTTTGCGGTGTAAAGCAGGGAATAGTGGTGTGAGTGGAGTAATCGTGTGGTTTTGTACATGTCTAGGAAAGTTCTGTTATAAAGGCGATAAAAGCCTAAGAAGTCTGGGTTTTAAGTGGGACCGTTGTGACCCCTCCAGTCTTTTTTGGGACCTTTCCTGGTGTGTATTCTCATACATACTCACAATTATTCAAGGTGGTATACTGGCTTGTGTGCGGTATTTATCAATAAAATGGCAGAAAAGTTTGAAATTGAGAAGTTTAACGGGAATAATTTCTCGCTGTGGAAAACGAAAATGTGGGCAATTTTGAGGAAAAATAATTGCTTAGAAGCAATTTAGGAAAGGCCTATAGAAATCACTGATGACAAGTGGAATGAGATGGACGGCAATGCAGTTGCCAATCTATGCTTAGTACTTGCAGATGAGGTATTATCCAGTGTGGCAGAGAAAACGACAGCAAAGAAAATATGAGATACTCTCACAAGATTATACAAGGCCAAATCGCTGCACAACAAGATCTTCTTGAAAAGGAAACTTTACACTCTTCGAATAGTGGAATCTACATCGGTGACCGACCATATCGACACCTTAAAGACTCTATTTTCGTAACTCACAATGTTGGGTCACAAAATAGAGGAAAATGAATGTACGGAGCTTCTACTTCAGAGTCTACTAGATTCGTATGATCAACTCATCATCAATCAGACAAATAACAACTAAGCAGACAGTCTAGTCTTCGATGATGTTGCACCTTCTGTATTAAATGAGGAAGGCAGGCGAAAAAATAAGGAAGACAGACAAGTAAGTTCGCAACAAGCAGAAGCATTATCGGTGACGAGAGGGAGATCAACGAAACGTGCCCCCAGTGGGAGTCACAATCATGGTAGATCAAAATCCAGAAGTACGAAGAATATCAAATGCTACAATTGTGGTAAGAAAGGGCACGTCACAAAAAAGTGATGGAACTACCAGAAGAGAAGAGAGGGTAAAGTTCATGAGTCATCAAATGCTCAGGGATGTGTAGCTAGTACCTCGGATGATGACGAAATTCTCTACAGCGAGACAACAACTGTTTTAGAAGGCAGAAAACGGTTATCTGACATCTGGCTTATAGACTCAAGAGCTACCTGGCACATGACCTCTCGGAGAGAATAGTTCCACACATATGAACCTATCTCATGAGGATATGTATATATGGGAGATGATCATGCCTTGGAAATCGCTGGTATTGGTACTTTCAAAATAAATGTTTGATGGTATGTTTCGCACAATTGAGGAGGTACGACATGTCAACGGCTTGAAGAAGAATCTATTATATTTGGGACAAATAGATAGTTATGAGTGCAAAGCTCATGTTGAAAATGGGATCATGAAGATTGTTAGAGACACGCTTGTATTGATGAAGGCAGAAAAGATCGGTGCTAATATGTTCATGCTTAAAGGAGAAACACTACAGGAAGCTAATGTGTGTGTCGCGTCAAATGGAGAAGAATCAACGATTCGGTGAACTTACCATTTTGTGAGCATTGTGTTACAAGTAAGCAGCAGAGATTGAAATTCAGCAAATTTGACGCCAAAAGTAAATACATTCCAGACTTGGTTCATTCTGATATTTAGGAATCACCAGACATGTCCATGGGAGGTGCAAAGTACTCGATGACTTTTATTAATGATTATTCCAGGAGATATTGGGCGTATCTAATCAAGAAAAAATTAGATGTGTTTTCAGTGTTAAAACAGTACAAAGCACGAATTGAACTTGAATCCGAGAAAAAGGATCAAGTGCTTGAGGACAGATAATGGTGGAGAGTATACAGACGACGAGTTTCTTACTTTCTGTAAGCAAGAAGGTATTCGGAGACAATTTACGATGGCATACACTCCTTAACAAAATGAAGTGGTGGAACAAATTAATAGGACTCTTACAGAAAGGATAAGAGCTATGTTAAGGACTGCTGGTCGACCTAACTCATTCTGGGCAAAAGCAGCCAAAATTGCCTGTTATATAGTAAATCGGTCGCCATTCTTAGTAATTGAGTTGAAGACACCGATGGGGATATGGACTGAAAAGCCGACTGATTACTCTCACCTACATGCATTTGGATGTCTTGTAATGTATAAGCACATAGGTGGGCAAAAGCAGCCAAGAAATCCAGTCTTTCATTCCAAGACAAAGCACATAGGGATACAGTATCACTTTGTTCATGAAGTAGTGGAAGATGGAAGTGTGGATTTGCAGATTATCCATACCAAGGAGAACCTAACAGATGTTTTGACCAAGCCAATAAATGTTGACAAGTTTATTTGGAGGATATCCTATTGTGGCCTAGTAGAAACGTAAGCAACATGACTATGGCAAAGTAGAAAGGATGGTGTGGAGATTGATTGGTTCCTAATCTAATCTCCAAGTAGGAGAATGTCAAAAAAGTAAAGTGATGTGCACTGTTAGTGCCCCACCGAAAAGGCAAAAGAAAAAGAAAAAAAATGAGAGGAAGAAAAAAAAAGTGCCGCGTCGAAGAAGGAAAAGAAAATAAAAATAATAAATAAATAATAAAATATTACATGAATAGTAGCCAAGTTTGGCTATAAAAGAAGGATGCTCCTCCTCATTTCTGTATCCAATTTTCAGTTCCTCTTCTTCATTTAAAGAGTGTTTTAAAGAGTTTAGTGATTTGAGAGTTTGAGTGTATTGGGTCTTTTAGGTAGTAAGATAAAATATTACAATACTTGTAACTTCTTTTCATTAGTAAAATATTTTCCCTCTGTTTTCGCCCGTAGACGCAGGCTAAAAGCCGAACCATGTAATTTCTGGTGTTCCTGTGTGATTTTGTGTCTCATTATTTATCAATTTCACTTTAGTTGCGTGTCTGCTACACACATCAATTTCCCAACAACGACGACGGAATCCACAGTGGAGATAGAGGCATAAGCAAATGGGTTGTTCTTGTATGAGAATAAACAAGAGGGTTGTTGCATCCTATGCCTCTGAATTTGTTTCTTGTTTCAGCATAAACAAAAGGGATGTTTCCAAAGTCAAAACTTAGAGAGAAGGATTATAGGTTTTATAGAGATAAGAATTGATTATTGGATGACTTAACAAAATTTCAAGAACTTCAAGTGGAGGATTAAAGGTTGCGAGGTATGGTTTATCAGATAGGCAAATTATTTGAAACCGTCAGTGAAACAATCGGATTCAATTCCAAATAGACATGGAATGGTAACATTTCGGCAAAGGAATGTACAATTAGGCTTTGCTAATGGCGGTTCTTGTGCCAATGCAATATTGATTGGCAATATTGTATATAGCAGCAAGATAATCTGGAACAATAGTTTTATAATCTCAGCAATCTCTTTCTTTTTCTTTTTCTTTATCGAGAGTTTAAAGCTTAACTAACCAAAAATGAACTCTCTCTTCGAATTTTATAAGGAAGAAAGATCACGTACGTAAGTTGATTACTTCTTACAACTTGTGTCCAAAACTGGCCAACAAGCAGGACAAATAAATTGGGTTAAAAAATATATATTAAATGTACTCAAAAAATAAAATAAAAACACAGTAAGAATAGCATTACTGAACTCAAGTTGCAAATGGCACCTTGCATTGTTACACGCAGCTTCCGACGAAATTCGGAAACCGAAAGTTATATGCGGGATAGCAACAAGCATATAAATTTAATGCTTGAACTTCTTTACAAGTGAATTTTGAATTTTGATGTTGATATTGATGAACAAGCCATTTTTTTTCACTTTATTGACAGTCAACTTTTTTCAAGGGAACAAAATAATAGGTAAGGACCCTAATTCGACATAAATATAAAATTTCAGTGAATTAATTCGTTAACTGGTGATAAAAATAACTGTAAAAAGAAAAAAAGAAAAAAAGAAAGAGATATGATTCCTTTTGACTTGTTGTATAAGGTATTTAGAGTTGACATCTTGGGAAGGAACATTGCAATGTCGTAGAAACTTACAGTTTGTCACGCGGTGAGAAAAGTAAGGACATAAATGGAAAAAAAAAAATTGTACCTGCTTCAACATTTTAATGTGTAACGTAACAAAAGTAGACATCTTGGATAGGAATTAAACATAGCAATAATGTCATGAAAGCATGCAATATGCAGGACGGTGAGAAAAAAGTAAGGGCATAAATGGAAAAAAATTGCTTCCCTAATCCGTTTCAATATTTTAATGTATAAGGTCATTAAAGTTGACATAATGGATAAGACCATCGCAACATCAGAAAACGTGCAATTTTTCCGGAAAAAACAAATGAAACGGGTAATTGCCCACTTTTCCTCCTTACATTGAAAAAATGTCTTCATGCCCGCAGTGGTAGAAAGAGTTAAATAGTCAATTAATTTTTAAATTTTACTGCCATTTTAATATTTTATCCTTCAGTATTGTTGAATCAATGCATATGTAGTTAGTTGTCAAATCTATGACATTGAAATTCATATGGGTGTTCTGTTATAGAAATATTCCTTCTCAGGAAGAGAGAAAAGAAAATCAAACTTTAGTCATTAAAATTGAGATTATGATTTAGTACTGAGTTGAGTTTTATTGAGTATTGAATTAATGGTTAGAATTATTTTAAATTTTTATTTTTTAAATCTTACTCTATAATCATTGATGCAGTGCTAAAAAAAATAAAAAACTGCCAAATTCTTATCCTTGAAATCGATTATGATATGTGTCTTGAGATCCAAAAAAATTAGCAAAAGTTTAGCAAAGCTTGACATCCAAATCCTTTTTTTTCTTCCGTTTGGATTTCTTCCAAAACTTCTCTTTCCTTCTTTATATTTAATTTAAGATAATATTTAGGATAGATGGCCGGCCTTGCTCTATCTTTCACTATGCCTTAATTAATGCCGCCATGCGTTCAAACCATTAATAGATAATGTTTGTTTTAGAGCAATAGACCACCGCATTCTTTTTCTTTTCTCTTTCATGTCTATATATCCTTTATAGGTGATCCCAACGTGTGGGACAATTTTTTTTCTTTTTTAAATTGCAACTAGCTTTGCCTGAAAATGATCTAATTCATAAATAATAGGCCATTTTTAAAATTAAAAAAAAAATCTGTATTTGAATATGCAGAACGTAAGAAGTGTTTCAAAGAAATATTAATTCTTCATATTTCCTTACAAATTCAAAACAAATTGCTCTGGAGTTCTGACTTGAAAGCTACATTAATTCACACAGTAAACACAAACAGAGAAGAGAAACGAAGCAGTTGCTGACTCTACGGAGAGAGTAAAGAATGATTCTCGAATTGCTGTTGTTTCATATTATGCTCTTGTTATCATCTCCACCAAATTACGTTCTAGCAGAACCACGAGCTTTGTTAGCAGCGTCTAATTCTTCATCCACTAACAGAAATGTCACCATTTCGCTGCCTTTCAGTAACAGAGAAGACTGCTATTACGATGAAGTTTGGTATGAAATGGTGGTTGCCTTGGACATCCTACAAACATCTCCCGGAGATGTTGGCTTTCAAAAACCAAATTTCGTCTTCTCTCAAACCAGAAACTTCTGCAGAATCGCCAGCGACAGCCTTGCCTTTATGGCCTATAATTCTACTGATTTCATTATTAACGATGGCTGGTGCCAGCTGCCTGCATCTCTCCATAGAATCATGTTTTCCAAAGAGAATCATCAAGATGGGGAGGGATTGAATCTGATAAATAGCAGATACTTTCAGCGTGGCAAAGGAATAATAAAGCTGGGTTCACGTCTCTCGTGTACGTTGAGGTGAAAAATAAAAATAACTTACGTCCTCATATAATTTAGAATGATGATTGTATTTAAACCGAAAAATCTGACACAATGATCGATAAAATAACAGTAAAATCATACAGCGTTATAGTGCTGAGTAAAAATTAACACTATCTTGCAATTAATACTGTAATATACTGCACAATTTACGGTTATTTTTATCGCCATTGTGGTGAGCTCTTTATCATTTTTATTTAATTTATATAGAAATAAGTACAGTTAAAAATTCGTGACTACCTTCGTTTTGATCTATATTTCGATTCTTTCTTCGCAGCTGGATTTTCTCATACAATACATTATATGAAGACTATTTTATTGGAAATTTCAGCTATCCTGGCATCTACAGCTCATCAACGGGTTCTGGAGACTCACTAGCCTGCAGCGGTTACGGCAGACTCATATTGATAGGTATTTACCTTTTGGCCTTTTTTAAATGTTTTTAAACCGAATGAATCTTGGTACTTACCTTAGGAACTACATATAGTAAGGCAAAAAAGGTTCATGCTGAAGAAATAAATAAAAGTAGCAGAGTAAAATAGAAGTTTTGAGAGGCAAGAAACGAAATTAATTCAGCTAATTCAAATGTCATGTATATGTATTTTAAGTATTCGCTTCCATATTTAAAAATTTACATCTAGATATAGGTCATGATGCCAATATGTATGTCAAGTAATGCCAAACTCACATAGTTGGGATACATAATATATATCTCAAGTGATGTGACAGTGGTATGTCATTCATTTATTAGTGTATAAATATTCACTTAATGATAGATAATTTAAGTCAACCAACACTCTACACTTGGCAAGTAATGATTGCTAATACATCATTTAGGATACGAAGTTTGATGAAAGAGCAGTTGAAAAAATACTTACAAAGTTGGGAAACAAAGTTTGAATCCCTATTCATGTTACATCAATACAAATTCACCACTTAGATGAAAAGTGATATGCTCAATAACTAATTATCACATGACCTTACGAGATAATGCAGTATTCTTTGCCACCTCAGTCTAGATACGGACTTTGAATTCAATGGTATTACATTTACAAAGTTCGAATTCGAAGTTTTAACTTTTTGATCACGTACCAAATCTACATGATGATATGCAATCGCTGTTTAATATATCCCTTCTGTATTCGTAGCTACAATCAGCACATCGCTTGTATTTCTCTTTCAAGTTATCGGCAGAATTTTGTTTCGGATCATAAGAAAGAAAAGAATGGATATCAGACTCAAAGAGAAGTTCTTCAAACAAAACGGGGGTTTACTTTTACAACAAATGTTAAATTCATATGATGGCAGCGTTATTGACAGATGCAAATTGTTCAGTTCAAAGGAGTTAGATAAGGCAACTAACCATTTTAATGTGAACAGAATACTTGGTCAGGGAGGCCAAGGTACTGTCTACAAGGGAAGGCTTGAAGATGGAAGAATCATTGCAGTAAAGAAATCCAAATTAGCTGTAGATGATGAAGAATTATATAAGCTCGAAGAATTCATTAACGAGATTTTCATTCTTTCGCAAATTAATCACAGGAACGTGGTTAAGCTCTTAGGATGTTGTTTGGAGACCGAATTTCCTTTACTAGTTTATGAATTTATCCCCAATGGAACCCTTTACCAGCATCTTCATGATCGTCATCAAAATGAAGAGTATCCGCTAACGTGGGAAATGCGTTTCCGGGTTGCCATAGAAGTGGCGGGAGCTCTTGCTTATTTGCACTCAGGAGCGTCCTCTCCGATTTATCATCGAGACATCAAGTCAACGAATATACTCTTAGACGAAAGATACAGAGCAAAAGTTGCAGACTTTGGGACTTCAAAATTTATTGCTATGGATCAAACTCATGTGACAACAAAAATACAAGGGACCTTTGGGTACTTGGATCCAGAGTACCATCAATCAAGCCAATTGACGGATAAAAGTGATGTCTATAGTTT
The DNA here is from genome assembly GCF_000493195.1 of Citrus x clementina. Taxonomy (NCBI): domain Eukaryota; kingdom Viridiplantae; phylum Streptophyta; class Magnoliopsida; order Sapindales; family Rutaceae; genus Citrus; species Citrus x clementina. The sequence goes on from NW_006262201.1 coordinate 5,742,872, forward strand.
TGGAGTAGTGCTTGTTGAACTTTTAACAGGAAAGAAGCCAATATTTTCGACAGGAAATACTTCACAAGAAAATGTAAGTTTGGCTGCATATTTTGTTCATTCTATGAGAAAAAATCGTCTGTACCATATTCTTGATGATCAAGTGATGAAGCTGGGAAAGAAAAATCAGATCGTGGCATTTGCTAACCTTGCAGAAAGATGCTTAGACCTGAATGGTAAGAAAAGACCTACAATGGAAGAAGTTTCCATGGAGCTAAATGGAATTCGAGGATCTAGTAAAAAAAAGAGAGCAGTGTTCAGTAAAATTATCAAGAGGTTGAGTTTGAAAGAACCCAAATGAACCAAAGCATAGGGGCTTTTTATTCTTTTTCTTTTTTTCACTTTTTTTTTTAATTTTGGCCGCAAAATGATTTACAGCACTGGGTACCCAGTTGAGATTGTTTTGGCTTATAAAATAAGCTCAGTTTAATTGTGTATATGAAATAATCACTTGGACGAAAAGGCATGGTAAATTATATTGTTTAAGATTAATGTTTTGAGCTTCAAGAGTAAGTATGTGTTTCATAAGTTTTATTATTAAAGTATTTTCATTGTATTACATAATTGTAGTAGAGTACTTAAATTTTGTGTATAAAACTCAATATAGTCGACATTTTTTAAAATAAGAGCTTGTTAAATTTAATTTAATGAAGGGAAATAACCATTTAAAAAATATACTAATAATTTTTTAATTTGATATTCAGTATCCAATATTATTGCAAGTAAAAAATTGATTTTTTTATGTTTAATATTCAGTACTGGTTTAAGTAAATTATTGGATAAAATTTTGATATTTAATCTTATGTTGATACTGGTTCAAGTAAATTAATTGATTAAAATTTTAATATTTAATATAATATAAAATTCTAGCATAAAAAATAATTACGAAGTTAAGTTTTTATAATTATTATATGTTAAATATTAGTTTAATTGAGAAAGAAGAGAGTGACGAATAGAACAAAGAAAAGAGTGATAAATAGAACAACAATTTTTCTCCCGCTCTTATCACACCTAAATTCAAATGAAAATAAGAATTAATAATCTCAATTAGTTTTGGACATAGCCAAACATGACATTGGATAAGATTAATTTTTTTAGTCTAAAATCAAATTCAATATAGGCATGGCAAATTAAGGATTGGGCCAGGCTTTTACAAACCTAGACCTAGATCCTTTAAAAGTTATCCAAACTTAGACAGGTTGGGCTTGGGTCAAGCCTGGACGGGCTAGGCCGAGCTTGGGCCAAGCCTAACCTTTTCATTAATTTTGAAATAAATTTTTAAATAATGAAAAAATATTTAAATTAAAGATAATTATCTAATACATAATAGAATAATATTCCAATATATAAAATAATAATAACATAATATAATAAATCATAAATATTAATATAAAAATATATTAATCTAATATTTTGAGTTTTTCTTTTTAATTTGATTTATTTTTTATTTATAAATTGACCTGTGCTTTTTTCCTAAACCCTTAACCAAGCCTAATCCGTGCGGGATTTTTTGCCAACTCTAATTTAATCCCAAAATTTATCCAGCTCCCAAATATAGCCCTAGTTTTAGACTGAAATTTGGGCTAATCTACTAGTCCTTGCAACCAAACATGACATTAGATAGGATTAATTTTTTAGTCCTAAAATCTAATCTAATCTAATCGCACAATTTATCCCACTCCCAAACATAGCCGAAAAGAACTAGTTATTTTTTGGGAAGAGAAATTTATCATTTTACTTTCTTCTTAATCCTTGGATAAATTTTTAGCCTAAAATATTTTGAATATTATATAATTCAATTGCTTATTGATTGAATAATAATATAATTATAAATTTACAAATGTAAATTTTTTAATGAAATTTCATGAAAATATAAATTTATTTTTACGAGAATATTTTTAATATTGTTTTACAATAAAATTTGAATTAATATCAAACAGTTTGTACCGCATTTAATTTATTTTTCAATAAATTAAAGCTAAAAATCATACATACAATCCAACCCAATACCAGAGACTAACGTTTACACACAAGCCATATACTTAACTCGGCACATATTGCCGATACCGTAGATTTTTCTTTGCATTTATCTATATCTGATGTGGAAAAAAAATTAAAAAATGAATAAGGCGATGTTAAAAATAAATTGTACTTATTAATCTATCAATTGATTACAATTTGCTTATAGACAGATAAATAATATAAATTTTAATTAAAGAATGAGTGTCAAAGAATACTATAGAATCGATTCAAGGAGCCCATTAATCAAATATTGTCGAAATTAACTTGTTTAGAAGACTTGAAATATTTTACCAAATGAAACAACTACAATAGACATTATTTTAGCTTTTGTCCTTCGGGGGGTAAAAAATTATCAAGGTAAACTTATAAAATTGTAAGGTAATATTATCATTTTTTTTTTTTAAATAAGTACGAACTTAAGGGAAAAATAAATTCTTATGGGACTGGCTACCCAGGGGATGAATGGATCTGCCCTTGGAAAATGAGCAGGATTTGTGCCTGCATTAAAAACATGAGCACTTGGACATTTTATAAAATGATTTAGCAATCCTCTCTTGATTTAAGCACTCCTAAAATTTTTAACGATCTTATATCATATGTCATGCAGTAATAGTGTATGGATATGATTTACCTTCTTTATATTTTAAATTTATTAACTACCAATCAATATGTAAATTATTGAGAAAGGATGCTAATCCTTTATAAAATATTTTTGGCAAACTGAGTTTTAAAAAATTGTGGTTTCAATATCATAGTCATAGCCGAACATAGTATGTTTTAGAAAAATATATACCACAAATATATAATTTTATTTTGAGTAATGTTACATATACGTGAGGGAAAACAAAAATAATGTTAAGCAACTATAACTTTAATCTGAAAAGTTGGAAAGTATATATAATAACCTCTTTAACCACTTGGTCTTTGGGCAAGTGGCTAGAGCTACTCTCTCACAAGTATGAGGGTAGTGGTTTGAACCCTCACAAAAGCATTGTGGGGGTTTAATTTCTTTCCTCAAATTTGATGAAGACAGTCTTCTCCCTTTCGAAATGTGAGTGGAATGGACATCCCTCGAATATTGGAGAGGGTAAAATTTAGGCAGTATTATATAAGATTTAATGTAAACTAGTCCTAATAATTATCTGATTATGTATATGAGTTGTAGTCTCATGTATATGAGTTGTAATTGTTGGGATTATATGCTCTTTTAAAGCATATTAATTTATTTTCTGATTAATAAAATATTGGAGATATTTTCAATTGCATAAATATTTTGAATAAGGTCCGTTTAATCATATTATATGTATTTATGTGATCATCATATGGATTCACAGAAGACATAAATACAAGTTATCTTATGATTAAATAAATTAAGTTCGCAGTTGATAAATAGAGTTGGGCGCTCTAATCATGTATGAATTTACTGATGTAGTTTGACTACATTGAGCTGGATCACATATGAGATTTAATTAACATTGAAATGACTGTCAGACTTATTAAATCTCATAGTCATTGATTTTACTATAATCTTAATCTTGAGTTAGATATGATTTCATGATTGTAATTGTTATTCCATTTGAGTTACCAATAGACATGACACACAATTGTGATCAAGATTACTCGGTATCTTGGTGGGAGCTGGATCACATATGAGATTTAATTAACATTGAAATGACTGTCAGACTTATTAAATCTCACAGGCATTGATTTTACTATAATCTTAATCTTGAGTTAGTTATGATTTCATGATTGTAATTGTTATTCCATTTGAGTTACCAATAGGCATGACACACAATTGTGATCAAGATTACTCGGTATCTTGGTGGGAGCTGGATCACATATGAGATGTAATTAACATTGAAATGACTGTCAGACTTATTAAATCTCATAGGCATTGATTTTACTATAATCTTAATCTTGAGTTAGTTATGATTTCATGATTGTAATTGTTATTCCATTTGAGTTACCAATAGGCATGACACACAATTGTGATCAAGATTACTCGGTATCTTGGTGGGAGCAATTATGAGTTATAGATTAACAATATAGAATTGTACAACACATCTCTTGATGGGTTTTCGGCACTTGATCATAGAATTCTCTGGCCAGAGTGTGTCAACATATTTAGTATGTTGAAAATGATCATTAGAGAAAACCAGTAAGTATCAAGGAATAAAATGTAATTAAATCGATTAGACAGTTGAGATATCGATTTAATTAACGATGTGGTACAAATGATTATGCAGTAAAGAAATCGATGTGGCTTTGGACGAATTATTATTCGAGCATACAATTATGGAGGTCAGTTACAATCTTTTAGTGGAGTAGATTTGGAATTAAATAATTGGGCTAGTTTAATTACAGGCCTAATTATTGTAGCCACTATTGTATGTTCCCAAATGATCCCCGGGTTAGCTCATTTAATTGACTGCGCCACTACTAGATTAATAAGCAAGATAACTAGCTATTTGGGTTAAAAGCCTAAATATATTATTCAGTGGGAGGTTTCATATAATGTATTTGTGTCTAAGGGGCCTTGTGTTATTTTACAAGGTGGGCCCCTATGATAAGAAAGAAGTAACGTTACTTTTGGTTTATTATTTTTAATTTAAATCAAACTTGATTTAATAGAATTAAATAATATTAAATATGGAGCCTAGGGTTTTCACTAAAGGGATAAAAAGACTTATTTTCTCTACAAAAAAAGAGAGCAGCCACCTTATACAGATCAGAGAAAAAGATTTTTCTCTCTAATCTTGAGAAAAAAATTTTCTCGTGCTACTTGCTTTAGTGGTGATAAAGGTGCCCACGCGTCAAGTGCAGATCAAATCTGAGTCATAACTTGTTAGATCATTGGTGACAGTTCGTGATCTAACAAGCGTGGTGGTGACAGATCGTGATCTAACAGGCGTGGTCTGGGAGTCTAGTTTCACTTCAGCGGAAAAGCCAAATCAGATTGTCAATGTACAATTTCTAGATTACAAATTCTTATATATTGTATGAGATCGACCCTAAAAGTTTTTATAAAAATTAAAAAACTGATTTTTCTCCAATAATTGGTATCAGAGCCATCTTATATTAATATATAAGAATATTGTATGAAATCAATCTTGAAATTTATGTATTAGAGTGGCATAATTTATTCAGATATATATTATTTGTTTAATATATGAATAAAACATGTTTTGATTTGTCTTAATTCATGGTTAGATTCTCTACTGTACTTTTCATTTGGATCTGTAACATGAGGGGTGGTTTATTATCACCATGTTTCCCTTTTGATTTATTTTACTGTTATAGGAATTTTGTAAGCCAAAATTGGCTTGGGAAATTTGTAAATCGCTAGAGATTAATCACGCCACGACATATTAAAGGGACATGAAAGAAACGAAGGCTGGATTTTTCAGTGGCGGCCACCAACCAGCAACGCAAGCACACATGCAGCAGCAGCGCGCAGTAGCCAACGCGCGCAGGAAGCGGTCACACGCTGCTCGCGCAGCAAGCAGCGCCCGCAGCCAGCGTGGCCAGCAGTGCGCCCTGCACACGCTGCACGAGCAGCAAGTTGCGCGTGCGAGTTTGGTGCGTTTCCGACGACGCGGCGGTTGGTGGCTTGGTGTCGGAGATGCGTCGGAGGTCGGTTGGCGTATGAACAATGGCAGAGGTTTTTGGAGATGGCGGCTGGGGAAGAAGGAAAAGATAAGTATGAATTTTAGGGTTTCATAGTTTTTATTATTGAGGTCCCTATAGTTCCATAGTTATTTCTTTTGGGCAGTCAAGTTTTAATTTTTTGCATTTAAGTCTAAAAATAGTTTTGGGCTTAAAGAATCATAGTTTTAGGCCCAATTGAAATTTGGGCTTAATGGATTAAAATGCATAGATAAAATTGAACACATTAAATTTATTTTTGGTCCAAAAAATTTATTTTAATAAAAAAAATTTAATTATTTATTTATTTCCTTCAAAAAAAAAAATTAAAATTGGACCAATAATAAATTTAAAAGCTCAGTTTCTCTTAGTCCATTAACAAAGATAAGTTTATGGAAGATGGACATTGACAAGAAGCCCAATGAAGATTAGGCTTAGGGTTAATGTATTTTTTTTTTTTTAGGAAAGCCATGAATTAAGATTATTTAATTATTTTTTACATGTTATGTTTTGGATAATAATATGCCATGATAACATGTCATATAAAATAGGTAGTGCCACTCTATGTATAATGTTACATGTGATTCATTAATTATGAATCTTATTATATTGTTTGTAATTTGCAAATGCTTAAATAATATTGGATATCATCTAGATAATATTATAGGAAGCATGCAATTAACAATATGTATGTTTTAAAAAAGGAAAAACCAATTTTAAAATATTGAGTGGGAGAGGGAAAATTCAAGATAATTTTTCCCACAAGCTTCATTGTTAGTTCAATAATAAAATTATATATATACCTCGACTTCATGATACAGTGATGCTCCCTACGGAGGGTATATCTATTAGATATTTTATTTGATGAACTTCTTCAAAGATAAAATTGAAATATTTTTCAATCAATTGTTCACCCCAACGATGACTATTGATATGAAAAATACGTAGATTGAAACAATGGTTATACACTCAACTAAAATTTGTTATTAACCTTCCCAACGAAGCTCTGTTAACAAATTTAGGCCCAAAGGGATAACGATAATTATTTATCATGTCTCTACATGAAAGTAAATAATCCAATGTATAATTGGGTTTAGTAAGTGTAGACATGACTTCCCTAACGGATAGCTTGTCAAAGCGGTACTAGATTATCGTTACAATAAATTAAAATGTATTTATGATTTTTTGCATTTTTTTCATTTATTGTGAATATTGTTTCAAAGTATTTATGCATGTCTATTTTGTTTTTTTTTTCAGAAAATGTCTTCCATCAACCCATTATTAATTATCCTTGTTAAAAATGAACTAGATTCGTAAAAGAATATACAGAATCAGATGCAGGTAATATCCACATGAATTGTGGGTGGATTTTTCAGATATCTGGATCCGCATAATAATAAATTCAAATATAATTTTAAATTCAACAATTGACCTAATTATACCAAATAAAATTCAATTATAATTTAACAATTAACAATTCAACATTAATTCAATATAAATAACATATAATAACACCATAAATCCACAAATATGAATTTCACAACATAAATCAAATATAAAAAAAAAAAACTAAGATCTACCGATTCATTACAATATTTTCTTATTATTATTATCATTCTTTTAGTTTCATAACATATTTTTCAAAGTCAAGGAATATTATAGTGTTAATTATGCTTATACACATTAAATAAATAATTTAGCTAAAAAAGTGGGAATACAGATATCCAATTTTTCGGATGCACTTGCATCGAGATCCCAATCTAAATCCATATGGATCTTAAATTTTAGACTCCGAATCTTTGTGGATGCGGTAAGAAACCAGATTTTTTGGCCATCCCTGTTTTGTTCCGAGCTTATGGCCCAGTAACTGAATCCGTTTTATATGAGTATAAATATAAGAAAATTTTGACACCCATTCATACCAATAGCAATGCATTCAAATCAGAATTAACCCGTTTGAATCGTTAACTTCTGTAAACATTAAAAAAAAACCAGAGATGATTTCAACTATATCAAACGGGTCCTCAATGATTTTTTTCTTCAGAAGAATTCATTAATTAATTTAAATTTTTGTTTCAGACAATGAATTATTTTTCATCTTCATCCCTCCTTTTAATAAAATATAGACTATATCAAACGGGTCCTCAATGATTTTTTTCTTCAGAAGAATTCATTAATTAATTTAAGTTTTTGTTTCAAACTAAATGAATTATTTTTCATCTTCATCCCTCCTTTTAATAAAATATAGACTATATCAAACGGGTCCTCAATGATTTTTTTCTTCAGAAGAATTCATTAATTAATTTAAGTTTTTGTTTCAAACTAAATGAATTATTTTTCATGTTCATCCCTCCTTTTAATAATGTAGTATGTTTATCCTCTAGTATATTTAAACTTTTATTTTTCTATATTTTCTAGTTTGGTATCATTTTACTAAAATGAGAAATCTCTTACTCGAAAAGGAATATAAAAATAAATAAATTTTTGGATAATTTTAAAATATTAATATTCAAATGATTGTGTTCAATAATACAAAATTTATCGTTAAAAGGATTGCTTAATAAGTTTTTGGACAATTTTAAAAATATTAATATTCAAATGATTGTTCTCAATAATACAAAATTTATGCTTAAAAAGATTGCTTAATTGATTGCCTCTCAGTTGTAAAAATAAAAACTCAAATATTTAAATGTTAAGGGATTCATTTAATATCAATAAATAAATCTATAATTTATAAATTCTAAAAACATTGGTATTTGATGAGCCATAAAGTTTTAGGATATCTTCTGTCATTAAAAAAAAAGAAAAAGTAGTTAATTTAGCAGTGTAGTATTGTAGCACTAGCAATAAAGATGTCACAATATATCATGACATGATTATACGAAAAAGAAAATTTCATATAAATAATCGTATTGAATTTATGTTGGACCATCTCATCACGATTATACGTTTATTGACATAAATTTCAATTTATATATGGTAATATATTATTGAAAAAAAAAACTAAGATACAATATACTAAATACTAAATTAATTATTCGTGTCATATCTATATTATGTTATAAATTTATTCATGCCATATATATGTCTTCTCAACTTATTTATGACCTATTTTTTAAGAATAATGTTGCCATATTCGTTATTTTTTAAATTAGCTTTTCATTTTTTCTATTAAATGATTGCTCTGACAGGGATCTATTGACAGAAATATAAAACATATAACATTATTTGTGATTTCAATAAAATCATGGGTCCCAAGTTGTTACCCCACATCAATAAAATATACTCTCGTAATCCTCCCCTTTCTATCCTCACTCCGCTCCAATCTCTCGGTTCTCCGCTCTTCCCACATTCGATCACCGGTCACCGATATCCGATCTCCGACATACAACAAGATCTTGTTTTCTCTTAACGTCAGTGCATGAAAGTTGATTTTTTTCCCTTCATTTTCATGAAAAATATTGTCTGTTGTGAATTTTAATGGGTATTATGCAGCTTTTATTCTTATTTGTGAGTTAATAATTTGTGAATTTTAATGGGTATTATCCAGGTTCATCGTTTGCTTGATGCGGTGGCGCGTGACAGTGTGAGCTCGTGTAGCGGTCCCTGGAGCAGTGGAGTGTGAGATGTGAAGTGTTGGAGTACTGGATTGAGAGCAGCGGGGCCTCCCTTTCTTTCGAAGTTGTAATGTTAATTGTTAGAATTAAAAGGCCAGAGGCAAGAAAATAATTTTTTTCATATATTACCATCTATTCTACAATGATATAAATATACAAGCTATTGAAACAATTACAAAGAGAAAGATAAAGAAAAAATAAATGAAGAAAAATATTTAGTATAAAGAAAGATGAGAGAAAGATGAGAAAAATAAAGAAGAAAATAAGAGAGAGAGAGTGGGTGGATAGAGAGAGAATAAATTTCTCTCATCTTTCTCTACAATAAAGATTACTTATTTAGGTAAAGTAACTGGCCCATACGTTGAGATCACGTGTGAAGGATATATAGACATGAAAAAAGAAAGAAAATGTGGTGGTCCAAGGCACAGTGAAAGAGAAAGAAAGACCGACCATCTATCCCCATTTTTTTTTTCAAATTAAATCTAAAGAGATGGTGACTTTAAAGAAAGAAAGATAAGTTCTGAAAAAAAAAAAAAAAAACCGAATCCAAAGAGAAAAGCATTTGCAACCCGTGCTTAGCTAAACTTTCGCTAATCATTTTGCAATCTTAATGGCTGCGATTTGATTTTCTTTTCTCTCAACTTAAGTTTAAAACAAAAATCATTCTAATTTTTGGTAGTGACACTAAGACGGCACTAACCGTAAAAAAATAAAATAGAGACACACATGTTCGGTGGGGCAAAGCTATGGTACAACAGTAGTACTATACCACAGCTGGGTCCAACCATTGGATCCAGCCCACAGTGATCAACAGAACTGGATCCAACTGTGGTATAGTACCACTATAGTACCATAGCTGGACCCTCATAGGTGACACTTCAGAACTCAAACTCACATGATGCCAAAACAAACCCTAAGTCATTATTGGCCGACAATGATGACTTTTAAAATGCAATAGACATCATGCTATTCATTTCATTTATGAATAGTGTTTGGTGTAGAGAAAGAGGAGAGAAATTTGTCCCATCTTTCTCTACACCAAATATTTTCTTACCTAAAATGATCCAATTCATAAATAAAAGGCGACTTTGTACTTTAGAACAAAAAAATCTGCATTTTACTATTAATTATTCTTATGTCCTTACAAATTCAAAATGCTCTGGAGTTCCAACTTCAACGCTATGCTAATTCACACAGTAAACACACAGTGAGAAGAGAAAGGAAGTAGTTGCTGACTCCACCGAGAGAGTAAAGAATGATTCTCGAACTGCTGTTGTTTCATATTATGTTCTTGTTATCGTCTCCACCAAATTACGTTGTAGCGACACCATCACCTTTATTAGCAGCGTCTTATTCTTCATCCACTTTCAGTAACAGAGCATATTGCTATTACGATGAAGTTTGGTCATCTCTTGAAGATTTTCAACATGAAGATGAAGTTATTGTTAACAGATATGTTGGCTTGCAAAAACCAAATTTTGTCTTCTCTCGAACCAGAGACTTCTGCAGAATCGCCAGCAACAGCCTTGCCTTTATGGCCTGTAATCCTACCGATTTCATTATTCGCGGTGGCTGGTGCCAGCTGCCTGCGTCTCTCGACGGATTCATGTTTGCCATAGAGAATCCTCAAGATGGGGAAGGATTGAATCTGATAAATAGCAGAGACTTTCAAGATGCCGAATGAATAATAAAGCTCGATTTAGGTTTCTCGCATAAGTTGAGGTAAAAAAAATAAAAAATAAGCTACCTCCTCGTATACTTTAGAATAATGATATTAAAACCAAAGAATCTGACATACTGGTGATAAAACAACAGTAAGATCATACGGTATTATAGTGTTAAGTAAAAAGTTAGCACTATCTTTCAATAAACACTGTAATATCCCGCACAGTTTTATGCTTATTTTAGATTTTCGTGTCTTCCTTCGTTTTGATCTATTTTTCGATTCTTTCTTAGCAGATGGTACAACACATCATTTTTCTTAGAAGATTTCGGCAATTCATTTTTCATAGAACATTTCACCGATTCATTTTTCTTAGAAGTTTTCACCAATCATCGTGGCCGCAGCTCATCACCGGGTTCGTAAGAGTCACCAGCCTGCAGCAGTTATGGCCGACTCATATTGATAGGTAAACCAAATGAGTCTTGGTAATTACCTTGGAAACTATATGTGGTAAGGCAAAAAAGGTTTATGTTGAAGAAATAAATAAAACTAGTAGAGCAAAATAAAAGTTTTGAGCGGCAAGAAACGAAATTAATTCATCTAATTCAAATGTCATATATATGCATCTTAAGTAATCACTTCTATATTTAAAAAATTTACATGTAGATAAAGTTCATGATTGCCATATATGTATGTTGAGTAATGCTACACTTACATAGTTGGGATACATAAAATTGGCATTTGTATGTCAATTCATTTATTGGAGACATAAATATTCACTTAAGGATAGATAATTTAAGTCAACCAACACACTACACTTGGCAAGTAATGATTGCTAGTACATCATTTGGGATACAAAGTGTGATAAAAGAGCGGTTGAAATATACTTACAAAGTTGGGAAACAAAATTTGATCCCCATTCATGTGACATCAATACAAATTCATCACTTGGATGAAAAGTGATATGCTCAATAACAAATTATCAGATGGCCTTATGAGATAATGCCGTATTATTTCCCACATCAGTTTGGATGTAAACTTTGACAATTCAATAGCATTACATTTACAAAGTTCGAATGCAAAGTTTTAACATTTTGGTCATGTACTAAAACTACATGATGATACGCGAACTTTATCTAACAGATCCCTTCTGTATATGTAGCAACAATCAGCACATTGCTTGTATTTCTCTTCCAAGTTATCGGTAGAATGTTGTTGCGGATCATAAGAAAGAAAAGAATGGATATCAAACTCAAAGAGAGGTTCTTCAAACAAAACGGGGGTTTACTTTTACAACAAATGTTAAATTCATATGATGACAGCGTTATTGACAGATGCAAATTGTTCAGTTCAAAGGAATTAGATAAGGCAACTAACCATTTTAATGTGAACAGAATACTTGGTCAGGGAGGCCAAGGTACTGTTTACAAGGGAATGCTTGAAGATGGAAGAATCATGGCAGTAAAGAAATCCAAATTAGCTGTAGATGATGAAGAATTATTAAAGCTGGAAGAATTCATTAACGAGATTGTCATTCTTTCGCAAATTAATCACAGGAATGTGGTTAAGCTCTTGGGATGTTGTTTGGAGACCGAAGTTCCTTTACTAGTTTATGAATTTATCCCGAACCCTTTACCAGCATCTTCATGATCATCATCGAAATGAAGAGTTTCCGCTAACGTGGGAAATACGTTTGAGGATTGCCACAGAAGTTGCGGGAGCACTTTCTTATCTGCACTCGGCAGCTTCCTCTCCGATTTATCATCGAGACATTAAGTCAACGAATATACTCTTAGACGAAAGATACAGAGCAAAAGTTGCAGACTTTGGGACTTCAAAATTTATTGCTATGGATCAAACTCATGTGACAACAAAAATACAAGGGACATTTGGGTACTTGGAGCCAGAGTACCATCAATCAAGCCAATTGACGGATAAAAGTGATGTCTATAGTTTTGGAGTAGTTCTTGTTGAACTTTTAACAGGAAAGAAGCCAATATTTTCGACAGGTAATACTTCACAAGAAAATGTGAGTTTGGCTGCATTTTTTGTTCATTCTATGAGAAAGAATCATATGTACGATATTCTTGATGATCAAGTGGTGAAGCTGGTAAAGAAAAATCAGATCATGGCATTTGCTAACCTTGCAGAAAGATGCTTAGACTTGAATGGTAAGAAAAGACCTACAATGGAAGAAGTTACAATGGAGCTAAATGGAATTCGAGGATCTAGTAAAAAAAAAAAAGAGCAATGTTCAGTAAAATTATCAAGAGGCTGAGTTTAAAATAACCCAAATGAAGCAAAGCATAGGGGCTTTTGATCCTTTTTCTTTTTTTCTTCACTTTTTTTTTAGATTTTGGCCACAAAATGATTTACAGCACTGGCACTCTACTGAGATTGTTCTGGCTTATAAAATAAGCTCAGTTTAACTGTGTAGATGAAATAATCAATTGGACGAAAAGCCATCTTAGTGTATGGTAAATTACATTGTTTGAGATTATTGTTTTAAGCTTCAACAGTATGTGTTTCATAATTTTTATTGTTGAAGTATTGTTTCATTTTATTACATAATTGTAGTAGAGTACTTAAATTTTCTTTCTAAAACTCAATATAGTTGACATTTTTTTTAAAATAAGGGCTTGTTAAATTTAATTTAATGAAACTAAAATAACCATTTAAAATCTAAATTATATTGCATCAACTAGGGGTGTTCATAATCCGGTCTGATCCGCTCAATCCGTCCGATCCGTAAAAATCCGGTCCATAAAAATCCAATCCGTGGATTGGTGTATTAGATTGGATTAAAAATTTGAAAATCCGCAACCGGTAGATTGGATATGGATTCACTTCTGTAAATCCGCCAATCCGCAAAAAAATATTTATTTAATTAAAAAATTTATAAATATGACATTACTAATAAATAAGTTAAATGTAATTACATACTTAATTAACACCATAAGATACCTTATCCATTATTCAAAAATAACATAAATAATTAAATAATTAAAATATACAAAGATAAGTTGTAAAAATTCTTAAATAAAATAAAAAATTATATACCAAACAAAATATTTATCCTAAATGTCACTTCACCGAAGCTGCCACTAGAAAACAAAAAACCTTGACTTCTTAAACTTTCCCGTCACAAGCACACACAAAACCCTTGACTTTCTATCCTTCCCTGTCACAAGCACAGAGCCACCAGCACCCAACGATTCTTACTAGCTTGAAACTTCTCCTTCGGCCATCTTCTCCAACGATTCTTGATCTCTGTGCAAGCAGTCATTTAAACAAAATTATTATATTTGTTAATTTTTTTATTCAATAAAATTATTTTATTTGTTATTTATTTCAATTATGTTTATTTAATTTAGGTTAAAGTACGAAATACAAATTGGCAGCAGACATTTTTCTTTTTGATGTGTCATAATTTGATACTTTAAATATATTATTGTAACTTTAATTGAACAATTAATTTTAATGTATTATATTTTGAAGTTTTAAATGTATTATTTTAGCTTCATTTGAACAATTAATTTCGGTGTGTTGTATTTTAAAACTTTAATGCATTATTTTAGTTTTATTTAAATAATTAATTAATTTAAATCTTATTCAATTTTGAATTTGATTGGTAGTAAAATTATTTTTATATTACTTTTTTTATTTTATTAGTTCGTGGATTGGACCGAATGAAAAATTTGTAATCCGCAGATCAATCCGCAAAATGATGGATTGGATATGGATTGAGTCAAATCCGCATCCGATCCGCAAACATATAGATTGGATTTAGATTGAGTTTAACCAATCCATGGATTGGATTGGATTGAAAATTCATAATCCACAAAATCGTGGATTGGATATGGATTGATGTCCGATCCGCGAAATCCGATCCGAGAACACCCCTAGCATCAACCCTCACACCAAAAGCCTTAAATGGCCTTAATGGCCTCTCTAGCCATGGGAGATGGCAACCAGCCATCACCGGTTTCCACCCTCTCCGCCGAAGAACGAATTAACAGGAGTTTGAATCCTCCTAAGAAATCATTTAGACAACCCCCTAAATTAACCAATAACCCACCGCCTGACGTCCAGCAGCCTCCACCGCGAATCAAACCACTCCAGCGGCAAACTGTCCACAATCCTTCCACACAACCACCACATATCTCTTTAAATCACTCTCATGCAGACCCTCCATCTCAAATCCAACCCCATAGGAACCTGTTGAGTGTTAGAAAATGCATATTTATAAAGGAGAAAACCGTCATTTTACATTTCAAGTCTTACTAACAACCCTTACTTTTATGTATTTAACCTTCTTGTGATTTAATTACATGTGTTTTATTTTAATTAAGTATTTTATGTATTTTAGGGGCATTATAGTCATTTCACAATAAAGGAGAGATCAGACGGCAAAACGGACATCATTTTTTAACTCAAGACGGATGAAAACCTTAGGAGGAGCATAAAAGGAAAAATGGCACTATTCACATGTACGGTACTATTCACGTGTACGGTACTGTCTACGTTACTGTTCACGACGATGTTCACATAGACGGATCGATGACGTGGCATTGACCGATGATGTGGCATTGACTGATGAGGTGTCACGATCCTGTTGGGCTAAAATTCTTATGTATTGTTGATGGTGACGTGGCAGCGTATCAGTTGACGAAAAATCTCGCGTACGGTACATGCATCACACAAGATTATTTTCAACCAAACCGCGTTACTGTTCATCCAGGTCAAATCGTGTTACTGTTCATCCACGTGGTCAAACCGCGTACTGTTGACTGATGACGTGGCGCAATCCTGAGCGTCCAAATTGTTTTTAATTCGATGGCCATGATTTACTCCATGTATCTATAAAAATGGGGCCTCTCCCCCCTAATTTGATATCTCTGAATCCATTTTTGGACTCTATTTTTTGTAATTCCCTCTTCATCGTGTATTTTCTACATATTTTAATAAATTCCCATTTTGCCCTTAGTTCAATTATGAGTAGCTAATTTTCTTTCAAGTTTGGGTTGAAGGTGAAGTCTCAACATGTGTCATGGGCTTAATTTGGTAAATTTATTTTCTCTTCCCCTCTAGTTTTTGTAGATGTTTTGACTTCTCGTCGACAAATAATAATAATCTTGTCTAGATAGCTCCTTGGTTACACCGACTCTCTAGTATAAAGTTATTATTATTTGGCACGATAAGCCCTTAGCACCATATTGATTAGAGTGTGGTTCATGAGGTGTGGATTCCCCCCTCATGATTTAATTGGTATTAATAAGGAATATTTAGCCCATGGTGCATGTTGATACGGATCCAGATACCCAAGTACGTCATTTCAATAGAATTCTCTTCAATTTATTCTCGCCATTTCAATTCCAATTTTAGAATTTATTCTTGCCATTTTAATTTAAGTTTTAGCATATTCCAAATCATTTCCACCACAAATCCAATCACCCATTTACAAAATTAATTCTACACACAATTAATCCACCTCCTCGTGGGATCGACACTCGTCACCATTGATCTATACTACAATAGATTCGTGCGCTTGCGAGTACATTAAAATTTGCACAACAGAACCAACCACCTACATCCACTGCCGATATCCTCTCGAAACGTCAGCAACCTTCAACGACACCTAATGCCGTAAGTGAACAAAAAGAAAAGCCTATTAATGGTGGCATAAATGTCTATGAAGGCTGCCGTGAGGTAGCAAATCAACCACCCCTCCATTCACTTGAAGAAGGGGAAGAAAAAAGTACTCAAGACGAGCCAGTTGTCATGAACTCGCCGGATAACGGTAATGGCAGCCAGCCACCACCAGCTCCTCCCCTCACTTCCAGAAATGATCCTCATTTTCTTAGGAGATCTCAAAGGCAAACCCGCTCAAAGTATAGGAGTCATTCGCCAGCCACCCAAACCCCAACAGCCCCCAACGTCCGCAAACATAGACAATCAACTGCCAACCATCGAGCCACCATCACCTTCAAACCAAACCAAGTCTTTATTACCATCTAGCCCGCAACGATCACAAGCCACACAAGACCAATCGGGAGATGCACAACCAGCTGTCACAACCCTTATGCACCCCCAAAACCAACCCGTGCCCATGGCCATTTATGTCAAGAACCGGTTCAAGATACAACCACCAGTCAGCCTCAATCACCACCCACACAAACAATCCCCACATGCCAAAAAACCCCATGCAAATCACAAACAAGCACTTGAGACAATGCTCAACACCAGCTGCAGCTGTTAACCACCAGAGGCCAGCCGCATACAACCTCCACCGAACCCAGCCAAGGGCAGCAAACATTCAACCAAGACCAGCCCAAAAGTCAACACACGTGCAGTAGCCCCCATGATCATGAGACACTTTCGGCAGCACATGAATTGTATTCCCCACTAGCATTTCCCATGCCCCACCAGCCTCTCCCACTAGTCGAACTCAAGCCCAACCCACTTCTGAATTTAATAACCCCCAAAATGTTCCCATGATCCAAAATATCACTCAACCCACGTCCACACCCTCTTATGCCTCGGTTTTGAATTCTGTCCCCAATCAAAACAAATCCACTAAAAAATCGTTTGTGAATATTATGAACGGCCCAACCAACTCAACGATTCTAATCAAGACCGTCACTTCGTTCGAGGGGGAGCCTAACGTGCAATTTTCCACTACAGAAATTCAAGCGATGGCCATTCCTTTCAAGCTCACATTAGTAGGTAAATTTTCTTACAATAGACCTAGTATGGAATTAATTCGTAAATTTTTTACTACTTTGAGATTGAAAGGAAATTCCAAGGTGTCCCTTTTAGATAACCGACATGTGTTAATTCAATTGAATGTTGAGGAGGACTACTCCTGCCTATGGATTAGGCAGACATGGTACATTAATCGGAGTGCCATGAGAATTTTTAAATGGACCACCGATTTTCAATGTTCCGAGGAGTCCCCTATAGTCCCAATATGAATATCTTTTCCTTACCTGCCTGTCCATTTCATGCACTTTAAGGAAGCATTATTTTTTATTGCATCAGCTATTGGTAAGCCATTGTGAATTGACCAAGCTACTGCCTCTTTAGCTCGCCCTTCTGTAGCTAGGGTATTTGTTGGTTGTCGAAGCCAGCAAAAATAAATACCTACTCTAAATAAATTGTGTAAGTGATTAAGCAGGGTCGTGTCCATAGAGATCGGTAATTATTTAAATCCTTTTAAAATATAAAATACAAAATGGGGGAATTGTTGACAATAATAAAAATCAAATTAAAATAACAAGAACGCAAATTAAAATTGTAATTCAAATTGGGAAAAGCTCTGGTTGAAGGAATTAACTCAGCTTGATTCGACTACTAATCATTGATTCAAATATAAATTATTACTACTTATTAATAGACCGGTTATAGCTACTGAGACCCTCTAATAATCAATCTCTCCTTAACTAGTCGATAACCAAGGTACGACTGTTGGTTATTTCCCTAATCAATAGACAACCCTAGATATGATCATAGGATTTAATCAATTGACAGCCTGAAAAACTAGAGAGACCCACATCCTAATCAACAAACGCATACGATGGTTCATTTAAATTAGATTGTTTATTCTCATAACACAACTCACTGCTATGCTATTTGTCACAAACATTAAAATCTTCATATGATGAATCCTTTAATTGACAATAGATTAAGTTGATAATTAAATAGTGGCCAATTATCTAATTAACAAACATAATCATGACAATAATTCAGAGAATAAACAAATACCCAAAAAGCAATAAAACAATTAAAGCATAAGAAATATCTCACAGTAGTGATGAATCAAAGCTTCATTAACCTTCAACCAGAATAATAGGTTTAGTTCTTTATAGAGAGAAGAGAAAAATTTAGATCTAGGGTTTCTTTCTTTTTTTTCAAAAATATGCCTTTTCACAATAGATTCCTCCCTTAAATACTCTTCTCTCTCTTCTCCTCTAGAGTTCTTTTTAAAATAAAATACTAATATCTGAAATATTAAATTCGTAATTACAAAAATAACCAAAAATACAAAACACGTTAAACTAAAAACTGTAGGTCCGTAGTTGACAGCACGTGCCCACGCCTTATCAACAAAATTCTTCCGACGCTCATAATTTCTCCAAGAAAACAATCATCCTCAAACATCATCTTGTAGCTCAATTTTAGCACCAATCAATAGAATTGCACTTACAAAAATAAAACACAAGTGAATCACTATTATTAAGTGCAAAACATCGATATTAAGGGAAGTAAACAATGCAAAACTAGTGCATAAATTGCACTCTAACAAATTCCCCCACACCAAGATAATGTTTGTCCTCAAGCATATAACTCAAGACTAATCCCAAATCTCCACTCAATTCTCATCTCAACTCATCCAAAAACAATCTTAAGCAAGCATACCTCAAGAATTTAAGTCAATCAACATTCGAGAGACAAGGATTTTAAAGCATAGAATCTCATAAGCTAGAATAAAAACATTCAACCACCAAGAAGATCCATTCAAAATTCAAGTGCAACAAGATTTAATAGCCCTCTCATTGACTTCACTCCATGCACTCAAAGTGTTTAGGGTGTCATTTATGTACTCAAATCAAATCAAAGAATGCTATTACCATAAGCTTGCTTATAAATCACATCTCAATCCACAAAACATGAATTAAATGCAAAAATCGAAGGGTCTTAAAAAGGTTGCAACGGGGTTAAATGGGTTAAATGAGAAAGAAAGGTCTATGAAAGAAAAAGAGATCAAAATGAGAAGAATGAACTCATTGAATGAACTTATGATATCAAAATGTTTATTTCTACTCAAGTCGCTAAGAATGTAAACATTTATTTTTCTTTTTCTTTTTTTCTTCGTTTTTTTTTTTTTTTTTTTTTTTTTACGAATCAAACAAAAGAAATAAACCTTGCACAATTTAATTCAAGCATAATGCTTGTTGATCTAATTGAGAAACTTTAATACAAGGTAGAAAAAGCAACAAAATATATACAAAATATATCCAAACAATGAGTCCAAAAATCTCCTTAAATTGAGGCTCAAAAAGAAGAAAAATGGTTAAGTAGACGGAGAGAATTAGATGGGTAATGGTTAAGGCTCAAACAAAGATAACAAATAAAGGTTTGTGGGTGGAGAAAAAGAAGAAAAATGTGATAATAGAAAAATGGAAAGTGGTTTGCCCTTATAATTTTAATGCATAAAATCCCGTAATGCGGCTTCAACATGCATAACAAAGCAAGTTCTAGAATAAACAAACTAAAATTGATATTCACATAACAAAAATAATTAGAGCAAAGTGATTGCTCATAAGCTCAAATCCTCACAAAGTTGGTAAATTTGCCATCAAATCATGTACATTCTTCAAATGAATCAACCATCAATAGTGGTGTAGAATGAGAAGAAGGTATAAGTGATATATAAAAGGAAAGGTAAAAAGGATAATAAGCGAGAAAGATGTATGTAGTAATAAAAAAATGAAAGATAAAATGTGAGTGATGAAAGAATATGATAAAATAAAAATAGATGTGAATAATTTGAGATAGATGGGAAAAGAGTAGTGAGAAAGAAAAGAAAAGAAAAATAATAATATATGAAGCATACCAACTCCAAAATCATTTAAGGATGAGTAGAGTGAAAATAATACTTCTAGACATCAATATTGCAAAATCCCTTCCCCACACCAAGAACTTACATTGTCCCCAATGTAAGATAATCAAAGCTCACATTGATATTAAAACGTAAAGATAAAAGATTAAAGGCAAAAACGTCCCTGAATTGTGAGCTTTGATCCACATAATGTCTATGGGCTTGGCGGCAATGGTGGGATAAATCCCACACTCTCAAAGTATACGGCCAAATTCTGTTCCATCTTGTTCAGCTTGTGCTCCATTTTCTTTAACTGAATGCTCAAAGGTGGTGCGGATGTAGAAGGAATAGTCGGTGGGGCAGTAGTTTCGTCGTCAAACTCATCATCAGAGGTAGCACTACTCCTAGCATAAAGCTTCTTTGGAGATTGAGTGGGTCCTAGTTCAGTAAACTGAAATCTCCCCTCCTTGAATTCGACCACACCTGTTCTTTCAAACACAGACATATCCAAAAATTCCTTTTTGCAAGCACGATGCAAATCATTATTGTCAGGATCAAGCACACATAAGTTTATAGCTAACAGAGTAATGCATGGACCAAGAAATAAAGTCCTATACCGTTTAAGCACACTTTGAAATTGATCTGCTAACCAAAAACCTAAATTAGGCCTCACATCATTTAACATGCACCAGATAAAATAAAACTCAGTTTTAGAGAAAACTCTCGAGTGATCTTTCTTTCCTAAAACATTATATGCTAAGAACCGATGCACACATTTCAAAACAGAATCACGTAAAAAAGAACTCTTTGATTTACTCGGGTCATAGGCATTGTGATCAACAGATAAATTACGCCAAAGACCATAAGGCTCAAAATTTTCGCCGCTAAAGTCACAAGTTGTTCCTAAATATATATTCTTTTTTTT